>NC_090414.1:19999194-20208280 GCF_036365525.1 Heterodontus francisci | reverse complement strand
TACTCTTTGAAGGTGAGATTAAATCACGTCAGACCGTGTCTTTTGTTTTTAGTTTAAGTTACTAAATGTACAACGTAGAAACGGGAGGCGGCCGTAGTACAAGAGCATCAGGAGCAGGCCATTCGGCCCCTCCCTCTTCTACAATCCCGCCCCGATCCCTCAGTGTAGAAAAATCTATCGATCTCACTCTGACTAAGCATTTGATTGAAACGTTTAAAATTCTGACGGGGGGATGCCGAGAGGCTGTTTCCCCCCCCTCCACCCCCCGCCGTCTCAACCACCCGCCCCCCGGCTACAGAGTCTAGAACATGGGGGCACAGTCTCCTTACCAAGCCCCCACCCCCTGGAACCGCAGTCCAGAAGAATGCACGAGCTGTGCTTGAAACAACAATGATCTGCATTTATATAGCGTCTCTGATGTAGCTTCACAGGAGCATTATCCAACGCACTTTGCCACACAAGGACTTTCTGGAAGAGGTGGGTTGTAAGGAGTGTCTTAAAGGAGGAGAGAGGCGGAGAAGTTCAGGGAGGGAATCCCAGTGCTCGGGGGCCCCCGGGGCAGCTGAAGGCACGAGCGAGGTTAGGCAAAGGTGCCCGTCGGTATTGGGATGGGTTGACGATGACCATAGAGAGGTCCGGCTCCTGAGGGTGGCCGCAGCGGGGAGGAAGGAAAGGTTTTCGTTTTATCCCGTGACCTCTCCTTCCCGCTTGCTCCAGGTGCTGACGTACGGCCAGCCATACCGAATCTCCCTCCGGCTCCTGATGCCCGAGTCTCCATCAATCAGAACCTGGGAATGTTCATGGTGCAAATGACTTGTTACACAAAGACGGGAAGAGAGCTCGCCAAAGTCTCCAGATCGGTGAGTGCAAAGCGGAGGTGGCAAGCGTGCATTTAGAAAGCCGCAGGACGTCCCAGAGTCGCGGACGTCGGGTCACCCTACCCCCAACCCCCCCCCACCCCCCTCCCCCCCCCCCCCCCCCCAGAGAGCTGTGGATGCTGGCAGTGGATCATCAGCCCCTGGTGATGGGCTCAAGTCTCTAGCGTGGCCCTCGAACCCACGCCCTCTGCCCTGCTTTTCAGTGTCGTGGCAGTCAGACCCAGTGATTGTTCTCTCTGTCGTGGGGCTGGCGTCAGCCGGAGGGGAGCCCAGCCGTGATTCTCGCTCCCGTGGGCTGCCCACAGACTCTCCTCCGCTGAACAGTGTGTGCTTGTGTTCGATTCTGTGTGAAACACCAAGAAGTCGAGGCAGTCATTGTTTTCTGGCCTTGGCTCTGTGTTTGTGCATGTGCGATGGCTGGGAGGGGGGGGGGTGTTTGTGCATGTGTGTGTGTGTGTGTGTGTGTGTGTGTGGTCGCTGTGTGCGGTTTCCACACCATGTGTCCTATGTAATCACCCTGTGTGTTGTTCCCACCAGGCAATGTTACATTACAAATCCTGGTTGCTGCAGATTCTGGACACAATCGTGTACGCACCGCTTTTTGTTACAGGGCTAGTGGAGCAGACACAAGTGGTGGAGGTCGAGCTGTACTCTGACTACAAGGAGGACTCGGTAAGGGAAGGGGGAAGGGAGGTTCCCGCTGTGCTCCCAGTAAGTGTGTGTGTTTGAGGTGAAGCATGCCATCACTGGGGACTGGGTATACACTATCACCATCCACTCTGCTCTTTAGTACAGTCTGGGTTAGATTTGATAGGCAGTGAGGGGCAACGAGAAGCTTACTCCACAGCACGCTGAATCTGTGGCTGCTAATTGTGTCAGTCTTCATGTCCCTCTCCCCCACCTTTTAATGAACGTCGAGCTGTGCTCTGAAACATTTGATTTTCCAATCCTCACCCTCCCTGACACGTATCCTTTCTCTGATATTCAGCACAGGGCTTGTATCCCCATTGTCCAAGTTCAATTAGGCCCCTTCCCTCCCACCTCCAGCTCAGGAGAAGTCCATTCGGCCCACCGTGCCCTGCCAGCTCTCTGAAAGAGCTTAACCACTCCCCTGCAAAATTCCCCCTCGACTATTTATCCAATTCCCCTTTTGAAAGTTACTATTGAATCTGCTTCCACCGCTCTTTCAGGCAGCGCGTTCCAGATCACAACAACTCACTGCGTTACAAAAAATTCTCCTCCCCCCTCTCTGGTTCTTTTCCCAATTATCTTCAATCTGTGTCCCTCTGGTTACCGACCCTCCTGCCACTGGAAACAGTTTCTCCTCATTTACTCCATCAAATCCCCTCATGATTTTAAGCGCCTCGATTTAAATCTCCCCTTAACCCACTCTACTTCAAAGGCGAACAACCCCAGCCTCTCCGCACATGACTGGAGTCCCTCGCTGTTCATGTAATTCCCATAAATCTCGACCACTGATGGTCGAAGGAGAGACCTGCGTTCCGCGAGCGCCTTTCCCCACCTCAGGACCGCCCAGAGCACCTGACAGCCAACGAGGTACTCTTGAAGCTGTAAGAAACGTGGGGACCAATTTGCGGCACAGCAAGCTCCCACAATCAGCAGTGAGATGCATGACCAGATCGTCCGTTTTATCGCCTGAGGGATCAATATTGGGCAGGACGCCGGGGAGAAGTTCAAAATAGCATCACCGGGGATTTGTTTTTTTCTCAGACGGAGAGGTTTAACACTGAAATGGCACCTGCGACAGTGCAGCACTCCCTCAGTACGTGGGAGCGTTGGCTTGGATGCTGTGCTGACGTTTTCGGACTGGGACATGAAGCTCCCCCCTCCCCCCCCGAGGCCTTTTGACTGCAAGGCACCCTGAGACCCGGCTGATAGAGGCCAAGTATCGTGCCTGATGGGGGAACGTGATCTGATTGTTGTCGTTTCTCTGTGCAGTACACTCCGACGATCGGGGCTGTGATTGAGATCCAGTCTAAACGCATTGAGATCTACAAGGCCCAGCTGCAGATCCACGCCTGCTTCACGGGAATAAGGTAAAGCGCCACGCACGCACACACACGCAAAGGGTTCGGCCATGTGGGGCACCGCAGCCGGGCCCTCACCTGCGCCGTGGCCGGAATTTCTAGTCAGCGATCGGGAGGGAGCGTTTCCCTGGTGGATTTTTTTGCCACCTCTGCGCCCAGAGAGGTGGAGGTGGGGGGGGGGCGGGTGCAGTGAAGGATCAGGAACGGGTGGGAAGGAGGTCAGAATAGACGGAGCCCAGACTCGTTGGGTACATACTTGCCATGATAATCCCATCAGGAGCAATTAGGGGTGTTGGAAGGGCTGAGTGTGTTCCAGCTGTGATGCCTCCTGTGGTTCAATAGCTTGTTTTCCAGGCTTGCACACGACCAGTGCCCCCCTGCCAAGTATAAGATCCCACAGATTGCTGTGTAAGGGTGATAAGAAATAGGAGCAGGAGTAGGCCATTCGGTCCCTCGCGCCTGCTTCCGCCATTCAGTACGATTAGGACTGACCGCCTCCCTCATTCCAGTTTTCCTGCCCGGATTTCCTCGGCGTCCGGAAAGGGAGGACAGGGAATGCTGGCAGTTTATCACCGAACTGGTGTCCGTCCTGCGGAGGGCAGAAATCCCCCCGGGGAGCTGCAGCCGAGGTCGTCCCACTCGACCCACCTTGTGCCAGGCCACAGTTGCCATGGTTACTGGTGGGGAATTATTCAGTTGTGGCTCAGTGGGTATCTTTCCCGCCTCCGAGTCAGGAGGTTGTGGGTTCGAGTCCCACGCCAGAGACTTGAGGCAATAATCCAGGCCACCACTCCCAGTGCCAGAGATAAGTGTGAATGTTAGCCTCAGGGCACTGAATCACTCAATCCTCTTCTTTCCCCCGTTCTCTCTGCTCCTCCTCCTTACCCACTTCCACCACTCGCTCGCTCTCTCTTCAACGACCCCCCCACCCCACCAACTCCCCCTTCGCAGGTACATCCTGTACAGCTTCCCAGTGACGTCGGCCATTATCGGAGTGGCCACAAACTTCACTTTTCTCTGTGTCATCGTGCTCGCCACCTACCTGCAGTGGATCTGGGGTGGGTTCTGGCCCCCGGAGGAGACCTCGAGGCAAAACCAGGAGCAGCTTACAGCGAGGGAACCACCCCCTGTGAGTAAGCTCGGGGGTGTGTGTGTGTGTGTGTGTGGGGCTGGGCGTTGGCGGGGAGGGGGCCCCAGGCAGATGCCACTGGGAGGGTAGGCCGAGTTGATTATTCAAGTACAGGGCTGTCCCCTCCCTTTTCCCAACTCGCCTGTGCGGGTCTGCGATTCTTCACACCCGACTGCCGGCTATTCAACTTGGTGGGGCATCGCGGCCGAGCCCAGTATTCACTGGCTGGCTTTCAAGCAGGGCTCAGTGGCCAGGAGTCGTGCATCAGATCAGCTCAAAAAGAGCTGAGGCCTCGGACGGGCCAATGGTTGAGGAGGGAGGGAGGGAGAAGGGTGGGTGTGGGGAGGCAGCTGATCATTGACACCCTCACAGCCACCACCCCTCGCCCATCACCACGTGGTGTTTCTCGAAGAAATATTTCTGCTCTGGTGTGGTTAAACTGTTCCTTCCTCCCTCTCTCTCTCTCTCTCTCTCCCTTCCCTAGCTAACGTCCTCATTCACTCCCTCGTTACCGAGTCAGCAAAGTGGCCTGAGAAGGCGCCCCAACGCGCCACGTAACATGTCGTCCTCGGCAAACCGCCATGTGTACTCCAGCACCCCAACCGGCTCCTCCATCGCCAGTCCCCAGACGAACCCCTGGCCATTGTCGAACCAGTCAATGCAACCTGTGGACACATCTGGTATGTCTTCAGCTGGTTTCATGTTACACTTCAAAAAGATTCTGCTGGTTGAAACGTTTTCATTTCAAATCACCAAATGTCCCCATCAAACACTCCCAGGACAGGTACAGCAAGGGGGTTAGATACAGAGTAAAGCTCCCTCTACACTGTCCCCATCAAACACTCCCAGGACAGGTACAGTACGGGGGTTAGATACAGAGTAAAGCTCCCTCTACACTGTCCCCATCAAACACTCCCAGGACTGGTACAGCACGGGGTAAGATACAGAGTAAAGCTCCCTCTCCACTGTCCCCATCAAACACACCCAGGGCAGGTACAGCACGGGGGTTAGATACAGAGTAAAGCTCCCTCTACACTGTCCCCATCAAACACTCCCAGGACAGGTACAGCACGGGGTAAGATACAGAGTAAAGCTCCCTCTACACTGTCCCCATCAAACACACCCAGGGCAGGTACAGCACGGGGGTTAGATACAGAGTAAAGCTCCCTGTACTTTGGTAGACCCTCAATAGAGCACCCCCTACTACCACAGATATTTTCCACTTCCCACACCACCCAAAATGGCTGCTGAAGTTTGCCTGCATGACAATGACCGCACTCGAGCTCCCTCATCGTGTGACGTCCGAACCTTATAAAAATGTACTGTGGATCTAAGAGTGTTTCTCTCACTGAAACTTTGAGATTCATGGGGCTGACAGGGTGAGCCCACTGAGTGAAGGGCCAGAGGCTGTGAGAGCCCTATCTAATTTGGATTATGTTTTATCTGTTAAATTCTCAGGCTGCCCAGGAAGCTTTCTGATGTATGAATCACCTTGTCCATTTGGCCCAAGTAAGAGCACGTCTCCTAGGTGGCTGAACAGGTTGCGAATGTTGCGGGTTCCTCTTGATTTAAGTATTGCCCCATATTTTTCCGGCAAGTTGTTGGACGCCTATATGGCATGTTTGGGCACATTGCCCGAGTGCCTGAGCGGGGGTTCAAACGGTACGGGTTCCGATCGTCTAAATATTGCCCATGCCTTTCAGGTGTACTATGGACCAGCACTCTGCGTATGGATCAAAGCGCTCCAGTGAGTGAAAGTCAGTTAGGAGGTATGGCTTCCAACTATCTTAAAAAAAAAAAAAAATTGCCTGTCGTATTCAGGCATGTCGTTGGGCACCATTGGCGTAACCGAGCCTCGTGGTGTCCCAATGTGAATCAGTGATCCAAATCATCGAAGCATTGTTCGTATTTTTCAGCCATGTCGGCAGACACACTTGGAGCGTCCGAGCGCAGCTCTGCAATGGCAGAATCTCGTGCAAGAGGTACGGTTTCCACATCAGCGTCCACAGCATCCCCTGGTCTGCATCCGCACGTGTTAAAAGCAGCTTGGAAACAAATGGCAGAGGCGCTGCCACATAAGTAATCAAAGCCATTAGAAATGGGAACAGGGCCGGACAGTTAAAGTGATTCATATATTTATATTGGGAGATGCAAGAAGTCTCGAGAGCTGTAGACCAGTTAGCATAACGTCAATAGTAGGAAAAATAATTGAATCCCTACCTAACGATGTAATAATCACCTCGGAAACAACAATATACTAAAGAGTGAACAGCATAGATTTCAAAAAGAGTTTGACCAACCTTACTGAATTCTTTTGAAAGGATAAGAAGGAATAGATAAGGGTAATGTAGTAGATGTCATATATCTAGATTTTCAAAAGGCTGTCGATAAGGTACTACATCAAGGGCTTGTGATTAAGGTCAGAGGGTAAGTAGCTGGATGGATAGCAAGCTAGCTACAAAACAGAAAACAGGGGGGTGGGGGGGTGGGGTCAAGGGCAAAATTTGCAGACAGCAAATTTGTTAAAACTGAGGAGGACTGCAACAAAGTACAGGAAGACATTAATAAACTTTCAGACTGGGTGTGTCATTAGCAAATGAATTTCACTGTCACTAACTCTGAGCTGGTGCATTTTGGTGGGAGAATAAGGAGGTCAGATACTGCTTGGATGATGAGCGTCTAAACGGGGTGGAGGAACAGAGGGATCGGGGGGATACATCATGAAAAATGTACAGGATCCAGTCATCTAAATATCATCCCTATTTTCCAGCCATGTCGGTGGAAAGCTCTGGACGATATGACCGCAGCTCCATAATGTCCGAACACTCTGAAAAAGGTATGGTTTCCAATTAACTAAATATTGCCCCAAAAATATTTGGATCCAGATGGATTGCATCTACTCAGATTGAAAGCAATTTGGGAAGAGGTAGCAGAGGCACTATTAAATTCATTTGTGCAGGGAATAGTGCCAGGGCACTGGCGGACAGTTGAAGCGACTCCTACATTTTAAAAGGGTGGCAGAACAAGTCCAGGGAACTATAGGCCAGCTAGCTTACTGTGTGAGGTAGGAACGATAATGGAATCCTTACTCAGATGTCAGAGAAACATCTAGAAATTGAAAAATATAATAACGCAGCCTTCAAAAATGATCATGCTTGACCAACTTTATTGAATTCTCTGAAGTAATTAAAAAACAGGATAGATATGGGTAATGTGGTAGATGTAATGTATTTGGATTTTCCAAAGGCCTTCGATAAGGTACCACATCGTATTAAGGTCGGAGCTTGTGGAATCAGAGGATAAGTCGCTGAAAGGATAGCAAGCTGGTTACAAAACAGAGAGGAGGGGTCAAGGGTAGTTAGTCAGACTGGAAAAAGATCTGGGATCGCTGTTGTCCACCATTTATGTAAACAATTTGGACTTCAGAATTGGAAGTGCAATTTCAAAGTGTGGTGGGCGCACATTTTTTCGGGGGGTTGGGGATGGGAGTTATAAGAATCCTGAGGAGAAATGTGACAACATACAGGAAGATATCAAAAAACTTTGAGACAGTGTGTGTAATTAGCAAATTAATTTCAATATCAATAAGTATGAGTTGGAGCATTTTGGTAGAATGAATGAAGAGGTCAGATACTGCTTAGTCTAAACAGGGTGGAGGAACAGAGGGATCTGGGGATACAGATACACAAATCACTAAAAGTAACAACACAGGTTAATGAGGCCTTAAAAAAAGCAAAGCAAGTCCTGGGTTCATTAATACAGGGATTGAATTGAAAAGTTATGTTAAATTGTATCGAACCTTGGTTAGACCACACTCGGAGTGACTGTGAACAGTTCTGCTCTCCATATTATAAAAAGGAGATCGAGGCACCGGAGAAAGTGCAGAAAAAAAGATATTTCCACTTGTGGCAAGAATTCGGGGCCATCAATATAAAACAGTCACTAATAAATCCAATGGGGAATTCAGGAGAAACTTCTAACCCCAGAGAGTGGGGAGAATGTGGAGCTCACTACCACAGGGGAGTGGTCGAGGTGAATAGTATCGATGTATTTAAGGGGAAGCTGGATAAACACACGAGGGAGAAAGGAACAGAAGGAGATGTTGATGGGGTGAGGTGAAGAGGAGGTGGGAAGAGGCTCGTGTGGAGCAGAAACACCAGCACGGAGCAGATGGGCTGAATGGCCTGTTTCTGTGCTGCAAATTCTATGCCGTTGGATACCACTGGAGTATCTGAGCTCTCTGGTGTGTGAACACTATCAAACAGGTATGGGATCCGATCGTCTAAATATTGTCCATATTTTTCAGCCGCGTCGATGGAAAACACCGGACAGTTTGCTCGCAACTCAATGTCTGAACAGTCTGTAAAAGGTATGGTTTCCCCTAGAAATCGCTGGTTCAGATGGATTGGGAAGAGGCAGCAGAGACATTATTAAACACAAACATTTGTTTGGAAAAGGAAACCGTGCCAGGGCACTGGCAGACAGTTAAAGTGATTCCTGTATTTAGAAAGGGAGCTAGAACAAATCCAGGGAACTATAGACCAGTTAGCTTACTGTCAGTCGGAGGAAAGATAATGGAATCCTTAACTCAAAGGTGTTAAGAGGAACACCGAGAAACCAGAAATATAATGAAGAATAGTCAACACAGATTTCAAAATGGAAGATCATGCTTGACCAACTTTATTGAATTCTTTGAGGTAACAGAAAGGGTGGATAAGGGTAACATAAGAGCAGGAGTTGACCATTCGGCCCATCGAGCCTGCTGCACCATTCAATACAATCGTAGCTGTTCTTAGGATTCAACTCCACTTTCCCGCCCGCTCCCCAAAGCCCTGGATTCCCTGAGAGACCAAAAATCTGTCTAACCCAGCCTTAAATGTATTCAATGATGGAGCATCTACAACCCTCTAGGGTAGAGAATTCCAAAGACTCACAGCCCTTTGAGTGAAGTAATTTCTCCTCATCTCAGTCTTAAATGATCGGCCCCTTATCCTGAGACAGTGCCCCCGTGTTTTCGATTCCCCGACCATCTCTCAGTGTCTACCCTATCCAGCCCCTTCAGAATCTTGTATGTTTCAATGAGATCACCTCTCATTCTTCTAAACTCCAGAGAGTATAGACCCAATTTACTCAGCCTTTCATCATAGGACAACCCCCTCATCCCAGGGACCAATTTAGTGAACCTTCACTGTACCGCCTCCAGTGTAAGTATATCCTTTCTTAAATATGGAGACCAAAACTGCGCACAGTACTCCAGATGTGGTCTCACCAAAGCTGTATACAATTACAGCAAGACTCGCTCATTCCTGTACTCCAATCCCCTTGCAATAAAGGACAACATGCCATTTTCCTTCCTAATTACTTACTGTACCTGCATGTTAACTTTGTGCTCCTTGTAAGAGCACACCCAAGTCCCCCTGAACATCAACATTTACAAGTAAATTTACAACCTTTTTAAAAATATGCTGATTTTCTATTCTTAAAACCACACTGAATACCCTCACACTTCTCTACATTGTACTCCATCTGCCATCTTGTTGCCCACTCACTTAACCTGTCTATATCTCTCTGCAGCCTCTCTGTCCCCCCCCACAGCTTACCTTTCCACCTACCTTTGCATCATCAGCAAACGTAGATACATTACTCTCTGTCTCTTCATCTAAGTCATTAATATAGAGTGTAAATAGCTGAGGTCCCAGCACTGATCCTTGTGGCACTCTACTAGTTACTGCCTGCCAACTTGAAAATATCCATTGATCCCTACTCTGCTTCCTGTCTGTTAACCAATCCTTTATCCATGCTAATATTACATCCACCTCCATGAACCCTTATCTTGACGATTAACCTTTTGTATGGCACCTTATCGAATGCCTTTTGGAAATATAGTAGACTACATCTACTGGTTCCCCTTTATCTACCCTCCTAGATTTGTCAAACATGATTTCCCTTTCTTAAAACCAAGTTGACTTTATCTGATCATCCTATGATTTTCTAAGTGCATTATTAGGACTTAATAATAGATTCCAGCCTTTTCCCAACAACTGATGTCAGGCTAACTGGCCGATAGTCCCCCGTTTTCTCTCTCCCTTGTTCTTGTTACTGTTAAGTGCATGCAAGATGAACCTGGATGTGGATCTTTTTCTGGCTCGTCAGTTTATTCACAGAGCATTACACATCTCTGCCTTCTGTTCTCCAACCATCCCTGTGTCCAGCAGGCTCTCTTTATATTCACTTTCATATCCTTAATTGAACAAAGCCCTTCGACTGTTTACCTTTAGCCATTAACAGTTACATTTGCTAACTTCCAATCTGCTGGGACCGTTCTAGAATCTAGGGAATTTTGCAAAATCATAACCAGCGCATCCACTATCTCTGCAGCTACCTCTTTTAGAGCCCTCGCATGTCAGCTATTGGGGATTTGTTAGATTTTATTCCCTTAAGTTTCTCCAATACTTTTTCCTCTGCTGATATTTCTGCTATGTAATTTGTATCTTGTACTGTGAAGACAGGCACAAAATACTTGTTCAATGTCTCTTGCCATTTCCTCATTCCCCATGATAATTTCTCCAGTCTCTGCCTCTGAGAGAGCAGCATTTACTTCAGCTCGAACAAATGCAAAATGCTGCAGAATGCTGGAAATACTCAGCAGGTCAGGCAGCATCTGTGGAGAAGGGTCATTGATCTGAAACGTTTTGTGTCCTTTAGCTACTCTCCTCTTTATATACTTGTGTATATATATACTCTTATCTGTTTTTATATTCCTGACTAGTTTTCTCTATTCTTTTTCCCTTATCAATTTTTTGGTGGCCTTTACTGGTTTCTAAAATGCTTTCAATCCTCAGGCTTACTACAACTCTGCCACATTATCAGCCTCTTTTAATCTAATACTACCCTTGACCTAACTTGAACATTTTAAATTGCTTCATGCTGTTTATTTACCGCTATACCTTTTAGTCTACTTACCCAATCAACCTTAGCCAGCTCTCCCCTCAAACAAAGCACAGCTATAAGTTTAAGATTGTTGTTTGGGACTGGAGTATGTCGCTTTCAAACTTAATATGGAATGCAGTTGTTTTATGATCACTTTTTCCCAGTAGGTCATTTACTATGACATTACTAATTAACCTTGCTTCATTGCACAATACTAGAGCTAAAATAGCTTTATCCCGAATTGGTTCCACAACGTATTGTTCCAGGAAACTGTCACAAAAGCATTCTACAAACTCATCTTCCAGACCACCTTTGCCAATTGAATTTGTCCAGTCTACGTGAAGATTAAAGTCTCCCACAATTATTACATTGCCTTTGTTATCGGCTTCAATTATTTTTTGTTTAATGCTCTGTCCAATGATCTAACTACTGTTGGGGCGCCTATAACCTACTCCCATTGGCAATTTCTGACCCTTGTTATTCCTGATCTCCATCCATACCGATTCTACTTCCTGATCTTAGCCAAGATTCTTTCTCACTAATGTCCTTTACTATCAGGACTACCCCTCCTCGTTCTCTATTCTGTCTGTCTTTTTCAAAATGCTGTACACCCTGGAATATTTATTTCCCAACCTTGGTCACCTTGTAACCGTGTCTCTGTAATGGCGATTTATCTCTATTTGTGCTACTAGTTCATCCATCTTATTGTGAATGCTTTGTGCATTCAGAAAAAGAGCCTTTAATTTTTATTTTTAACGCTATTCCCTGCAAGTAGCTGAATGGATAGCAAGCTGGCCGCAAAACCGAAAACAGACAGTACAGGTTAGACATAGCGACTCGGATTCTCAAATGGTGGGGAGTGGTGTTCCACAAGGATCAGTGCTGTTTACTGTTCAGGTAAAAGATTTGGATCAGAGATTCAAAAGTACAAGATCCAATTAAATTGGGGATGAGTTAATACTGAGAAGGACTGCATCAAAATACAAGACATTAATAAACTTGCAGAATGGGTGTATAATTCACTAAATAATTTCAATGTTGAAGGGGAAGCTGGATAAACACATGAGGGAGAAAGGAATAGAAGGAGATGGTGAAGGGGTGAGATGGAGAGGGGGTGGGAGGAGGCTCGTGTGGAGCAGAAACACCAGGTGAGAGTTGATGGGCCGAATGGCCTGTTTCTGTGCTGGGAATTCTATGTTGTTCCATGTCATTGGATGCCACTGGAGTTACAAAACTCTCTGGTGTGTGATCATTAAAAAAAAGATATGAGATCCAATCATCTAAATATTGTCCATATTTTACAGCCACGTCGATGGAAAGCACCGCGCAGTATGACCGCAGCTCCATAATGTCTGTACAGTCTGTAAAAGGTACAATTTCTAATTAACTAAACATTGCCCAAAAGAAAAAAAATCCCCGGTCAAAGTGGATTGCAGCCACGCAGATTAAAAGCAGTTTGGGAAGAGGTAGCAGAAACATTATTAAATACATATCAAAATTCGTTAGCAAAGGGAATAGTGCCAGGGCGCTGGCGGAAAGTTAGTGATTCCTGTATTTAGCATGGGAGAACGAATCCAGGGAACTATAGACCAGTTAGCTTACAGTCAGTCGCAGGAAAGATAATGGAATCCTTACTCAAAGATGTAAGAGAAACATCGAGAAACCAGAAATATAAAGAACAGTCAGCACAGATTTCTTTGAAGTACGAAAAAGGGTAGATATGGGTAATGAAGTAGATGTAATATATTTAGATTTTCGAAAGGCCTTCGACAAGGTGCCGCATCGTAGACTCGTGATCAAGGTCAGAGGGTAAGTAGCTGAAAGGATAGCAAGCTGGCTACAAAACAGAACAGAGAGAGGAAGGGGTTAAGGTTAGTTACTCAGATTCTCAAATGATGGGGAGTGGTGTTCCACAAGGATTAGTATTGGGAACCACTGTTGTTCACCATTTATATAAACAATTGGAAATTGGCTAAAGCAGGTGAAGACTGTGACAAAATGCATAAATGTATGTGTAATTGGCAAATTAATTTCAACGTAGATAAGTGCAAAGTGGTGCATTTTGAAAGAAAGCCCTGCATTGTTGTAGCACCTTTCATGACCTCCGGATGCTCCAAAGCGCTTTACAACCAATGAAGAACTTTTGAAATGTCACTGCTGTAATGTAGGAATCGCGGCAGCTAATTTGCACACAGCAAGATCCCACAAGCAGCAATGTGATGATGACCCAGCTCATTTTTTTTTTTTTGGTTGGTTGAGGGATTAATATTGGGCCCCGGACACTGGGGAGAATGTGGAACTCGCTACCACAGGGAGTGGTTGAGGTGAATAGTATCGATGCATTTAAGGGGAAACTGGTTAAACACATGAGGGAGAAAGGAATAGAAGGAGATGTTGATGGGGTGAGATGGAGAGAGGGTGGGAGGAGGTTCGTGTGGAGCACAAACACCAGCAGGGAGCAGATGGGCCGAATGGTCTTGTTTCTGTGCTGTACCTTCCATAAAAATGCATTCCATTGGAGTAACCAAGTACCCTGATGTCTAATCATTTGAAGGGTACGGGTCCTAATCACTGAAATATTGTCCCTATCTTTCAGGCAAGTCGTTGGACGTTGTTGTAGCAGCAGAGCGGAGCTCAGTACAGTCGGAACGTTCTGAAACAGGTACGGGTTCCTGTTTGCTAGTGTTTTTCAGGCAAGTCTTTGGCCAACAGACTGAGGTCCAGTTGGAGCTTCTGCAGTCCCCGAATCCGTCCGAGAAGTCGCGATCTGATGGGTTCTGGAACACACGCCTGCTCCTGTTGGCATCTCAGCTTCTTGTAAAATAATGGGGTGCTGGGGAGTCCTCACGTGGGTGACGACTGTTGTTCCCGATGCTTTCTGACTGGCTCGTGTGCTCTCCTCTTACAGCTCCACACGAGATACACAGCCCGAGCTCCGAAAGCCTGCTCAGTGGCATGCCAGGACAGAGTTTAGCCGAAGGCACAGGTAATCTGTAGAGTCGAACAGCCTCCTCCCGTCAGGCAGCAGCTTCCTGACGGGCTGAGGCTACAAGCACTTTGAAACAACACGGTTTTTCGGGAGGGTGGGGGGGAGAGAATAAAAGTGCCACGGAAACTCCAGAATGTCCCGCCAGAAAACGGATGTCAAGAGGCAGGCAGGAGGGGGAAATGGGGTGTCCTGAGACGCCCCTGTAGTCAAATAGCCGACCCAAGAGAGAATTGCAAGCTCGAGCAATGCGGTGGGGGAGAATGAAGAGCAATTAGCGTCCTGTGCAGGTGAGCTAACCATGTGATCTTTGTTCTGTCTTGATTCCCAGTTTTTGGCTTTTCCATGGAAGATACCGATGCCTTGGAACCAGACGCCAGCGAGTAGCAGCGCTTGTCCGCTCAGTCACAGTAAATGCTTCGTGCCACGTGGGCTTATTTTTTTTTTAAATTAAGAAGAAAGGGCGAGGGTTAGGATTGTGAATAAGACGTGAGGAGGAACTGTCTTTACCTGCAATGAGCTGAAGAGGGTTTTAAAGATTTATCAGTCTCTTATGTAAATATCCCTCCTCTTTGCCAATGCTTTTTTTTTGTACTCAGAATTAAAGAGAGATTGTACAGCTTGTCAGCATCGAGTCTATCTTCAGTCTGGCAGTTACCTTGTAGGACCGCCACCGTGTGTAATAGACGTAGCGGGACACTATTAATGCTGCAGACTTGACCAATGTTCCAGGCCGCACTTAATCTGGGTCACGGTCAGCAATGTTGACTTTCCTTTCTATCATCCTGGGACGATCTCTTGTAGCTCCCGATGGCCTGCAGCCTGGACCTCTGAATTGCCACCTTGGCCAGGCCCAGACCGATAAGATACTCCTCGCGGCCCACGCCCCTCCGCACCAGCTGCCCAAAGAACAGGAGCGTGGGACTGAAGTGCAGCCAGAACTTGAAGAGCAGCCCCTTCAAATACTCACCAGAGGGGCTGCAACCTCGCACACTCCGTATATACATGGAACACAGACTCGTCCAGGCCGCAGAAATTCAAGCAGCCTGGGAGTCGGTGAACCTACTTAAAAGTCTATTGCACGGGACTGCCCTGTGCAGCACCCTCCACCCCAGGTCCCCAATGTAAAAGGGGGAAGGACTCCCGCGTAGAGAGACCTCCACCGGGGTTTCCCCTCGCCGCCAGATGGCAACATGGACCACCATGGCGTGTCTGGGTGGCAGACGAGGGCGAAGAAGTGGAGATTGTGCAGGAGCAGCCTGTACAGGTGCTCTCAATGGGGCTAAGGTGGACTCCCAGATAGAGGAGGTGCGTGGTGCTCCACGCAAAAGCTGTGAACACCTTCGGCAGGGAGTCCACGCGCCACTGACCCACCAGGAGTCCGGAACATTTCTCCCAATTGATCCCCACGGAGGATGCGGCAGAAAAGGTCTGCTGGCAGTCGCGCATCCTCTGAGTCAACGGGATCTGTGACCGCGAGGAGCACGTCGTCGGCGTTAGCCAAGAGGACGACCCGCATGGCCGGCTCGCGCAGAGCCAATCCCGTCAACCTCCTGCGAAGCAGGCACAGGAAGGGCTCCACGCAGATGGTATACAATTGGCCTCTCCCACACCTCTCCCAAAGCGAAGGGGCGCCGTCAAGGACCCGTTAACTTTGACCAGACGCTCTGCAGCGGCGTATAAAAGTCGGACCCGGGCCACAAAATGTGACCCGAATCCGAAAGCACGCAGAATCCCGAAAAGGTATTTGTGATCCACCCTGTTGAACACCTCCTGATAGAGGGAAAGAAAGGTGACCAACTGACCAGTCCTCTGGAAAAGATGGATCAGGTCCCGGACCAGGTGGATGTTGTCCTGGATGGCCCGGGACCGTGTAGGACTGGTCAGGGTGGATCACGTGGGCCAGCACGGAGCCCAGGCTGGTAGACATAGCCTGGGAAAAGATCTTATAATCCGTGCTGAGGAGGGAGACCGGACGCCAGTTTTTAAGCAGGCAGAAATCGCCCGTCTTCAGCAGCAGGACGATGACCGCCCTGCGCCACGAGAGGGGCATCTCCCCGGTCGCAAGGCTTTCCCCCAGGACCCGCGCGTAATCGTCCCCCAGGACGTCCCAGAACGCCCTGAGGAACTCTATGGTCAGCCCATCTAGCCCCGGGGATTTGCCCCTAGAGAGCTGGTGGGGGCACCGGTCAGCTCTGCCAAGGAGCGTCCAACCCTTCGGCGGCCTCGGGAAGGTTCTCTCACATCACAACTCTGCGTGCGTCATCACTGGACGGATCCGGAGAGAACAACGCACTGTAATAAGTATGGACCAGGAGGCCCATTCCCTCTGGATCCGTGATGGAGGATCCGTCGTCGGCCAGCAGCTCGACGAGCTGCTTACGGTCCCCCCGCCATTTTTCCAGCGAGTAGAAGAAGGGTGAGGCGCGGTCCAAATCTTCCAGGATCTGGATCCGCAACCTCACGTACGCGCCTCAGGACCCGATGAGCTGCAGGTCCCTCAGCGCCCCCTTCTCTTTGTACGCCTACGACAGGGCCGGGTCCACGACGGCATGACCGAGGCGGGATTCCAAGTCGAGCACCTCCCTCTCAAGGCGCCCGATCTCGGCTTCCCGCCTCTTGGTCGACCCCTTCGCGTACTCCTGACAGAAGACGCGGATGTGAGTCTTGCCCACATCCCACCATAGCCTCAAGGAGGGGAAGCCCCCCTGCTTCCTTCTCCAGTCAGCCCAGAATAGACGGAACGAGTCCCGAAATCGCTCGTCTTCCAGCAGCCGGTTGTTAAAGTGCCAGTACGCGGACCCCGGCCGCGTGCAGTGTGAACTCCGCCCACACCACGCGGTGGTCCGAGCACGGCACCAGCCGCATGGAGGCCGCTGAGACGCGGGAAACATATGCCTGCGAAAAGTAGAGGCGGTCGATTCGTGACCCTCCTCCTCCAGACCTCCACATGAAGGCGCTGGAGTCGGGATGGAGATTCCGCCAGACATCCACCAAGTTAAGGGAGCTGATCAGTCCCCTCAACTTCTTCACCGACGCTTGGCCACGCTGGGGACCGGAGCGATCCCACCTCGAGGGTGCAGTTAAAATCCTCCCCGAGGATGATGCACTCGCCGCTATCGATGGAGCTCAAGAGAGCGGACACTTCTTCAAAGAAGCGCGCTTGCAACGCGCCGGGCCTGGGCACATACACGTTCACAAAGTGGAGCGGCACGCTACCCAGGTGAACAGCGAGGTGGAGCAAGCGGCCCGGAACTAGCTCCTTGATCCCCAAGATCTCCAGCTGAAAAGTCGGGGCCAACAAGATAGCCACCCCACTAGAAATAGAGGTGAGGTGACTCATGTAGACCCCACCCTGCCACTCCAGGAGCCAGGTGGCTTCGTCTCCCGGAACGGTGTGGGTTTCCTGCAGAAAGCTCACTGCGTATCTCCCTTCCCTAAGGACTGAGAGATTGTGAAATCTGCGGTGAGCCCCTCTGCTGCCGTTGATGTTGAGGCTGGCTACAGTTATCTTCATGTCAAAGGTACTTAAAACCCGTCACCAACACCTCACCGCGAGGGAGCGGAAGTGCACCTGGCCTTCCACTCCTCCAGCAACCCATTGAGGAATGCTTTAAACCAGCGCCTCTCAACCAGTTTCACGCCCGCACCCTTCCCCACCTTCTTGAGGGCAGCACGGACGGACTGGATGATTTGCGCCAGATTCGGCCAACGGCCGAGGGACAGCTGAACTTTATTGCGGCAACCCCTGCATGCTGCGAGGAAATCCTGGAGTTCCGCTGCACGTACAGGGGACTCCCCCTCCCCTCCATCCTGAGGGGTGGGGAGCTCCTGCCCAGACTTTACAGCCTTGATGGTGGTGGTGGCAGGGGGAACCTGGGGACCTGAACCAGGAGACAGCTCCCCTCCAGCAGATGGGCCCTGCACCTCAGGGGCCTGTTTTACCTCCGTTTAGGGGCACCTTCTCATCTTTTTCCCCTACTAGGCCGCAGAAGCTCAGAGACCTCCATGTCATCGGGGGGCCTCCACACCCACCTTTTGATTGGTTACCCTGGGCCTGAGTCCAGCCCAGCCCTGGGGCAGGTGGGTTCCCTGGGAGCGGGCCTTGGGCTGAGCTCCGGCTCGGGTTATGTCTTGCTGTCCAGGGGGGCACGCCTTTTACTTTTTCTCCGCATCTTCCTTCCACTCGGACGGGCACCCCCCCCTCCCCGCCATAGGCTGAAAACCTCTGGGTCACTGAGGTGGAGTTGGCAGCCGGGAGGTTAGGGCAGTTCTTATGAACATGCCCCAACCCACGGCATGGCATCATGCCCTGTCAGAGGTCCAGAAGACAGCAACTGACTGCAGCACTGCCAGCTGGTGCTCATTGATGTACTCAGCAGTCCCAATCAGGCAGCAGACAACCCTGTACTGTACCTGCCCTGGATGTGTTTGATGAGACAGCATAGAGAGTTATCCAAACCATTCCACGCAATCTTTTATGGAGACAGGGCTTCCTGTTGCATCTCACCTGAAAGACAGCACTTCTGACAACAGTACTCCCTCTGTAACGCTGGGGCTCGTCAGCCTCTATTTACTGAAAGCATTGAGTTTTTTTATTTTTCCAAGCTGTTTTATTTTTTTTATTTCAAGCACTCCCTTTTTACACAGATCAGAACCTGTCTCAGTTTAAGCCTCTATTAATGAACTACCCACCTCAACCTTCATTGGGCCCAATCTTCAACACCCACTTTCAGGTAGAAAAACATGCTTATAAAAATCCCACCCTGATCCATTGAGTGAAGTATCCAGTGGCAACTGACACTGTTTCCTCCACCGTGGAGATGACAAACAGTCAAGGAAGCTGTCAGCCTTTCCAACCTCTCCGTTCACTCCAGTTACCCATTACAAAAACTGGAGAATGTGTCGCAAAGACAGAGTTTCTATCCTGGTTACAAGCACCAGATCGTCATGGCTACAAATCAATTTTAATGATGCAGAAATCATCAGGCATGTTTAGGTTCTGCATTACAGGCACCAGCTGAGAAGTGGGAGGAGCTTTGTCAAAAGGTACCAACCCACAGGGCCCCGAGGGAGCGTATGGGAATTGAAACGGACACAAAAAGGGAACAGTAAAAAAAAAAAATCAGAACATGGATTTAACACCAGCATTTCACGGTCACACTTCACGACGCTCACTGGCAGTCCTCAGGCCTTTGCCCAGCGGAGCCCAAACATCTCCTGGGAGGCGTAAGTCATGTAGAGAAAGCCATCCTCTTCCTTGTACTCAGCGTAGATCTCAGCCATCGTGAGGGACATGCTTGCCAGACTGCGGTTATTCACCATCAGGTAAAAGGCTTGACTTGAAGTGAGAGACATCCGGCTGCTGCCCAAATGAAGGATTTAGAAGTTGGTTAGTACTGGAGAAAATGGGGCAGTTATAATAAAAAAAAAGAGGGAGATTGTCAGTTTTAACAAGAATACAGTTTAGGCAGTAGCTAGTTAGGTGCTAATAATTCCCTTGTCAGGTTGTTTGATCGGAATTAGAGTAAAAACTTAATTCTAGTTTCTTATTTTTTAAAAATGGTACATGGGCCAAGTATTTCCTTCAAAAGCAGACAGAGTAAGAAATCCTGCTCAGTATTTTTGACAGCAACACATCTTATAGCGGATTGACAATTGAGGGGGGGGGAAGAGCTTTTCTGTACAGGACATTCTCCTCTCGCCAAGAGGTTCAAATTCGATCCTGAACAGAGCACGAACATGAAGGTTTACTAAAAGAATATTTCACCTAACAGCCCAGTATAAGAAACAGCTCATTTAAAAAAAAAAAAGGGGGGGGGCATTTTAACCCATTTTGGGGCGATTTCAGAATTCTTGTATTAATTCAGTAACTTGGTACATCGGCTTCTGTGTATTTTAATTTGTAAATAAATCTGACCCATGCTTTTAGCCTGCATGCTTTGTGTGTGACATTTCAGCGATCAGGAGACGGGAATCACATGAATGCCAGTACATACTGTGCACTAACCCACGCACATGCAGTATATACATACACTAGAGGCTTCAGCTTGTTGGATCAGATAACTGTGGGCATTCAAAAGGATCCGCAAGGGATCGCCAACATGTGGCCTTTTCATGGCCGTGACGCACAAGGCAGCACCGTAGCTGAGCGTTGCACGCTCATTTTAAGCCGGCGCCCTCAGACACTTGCCCTCCCTTTGCAGTATCCAATGAGAGTGAGAACGTCACTCGTGCATCAGGCTAGCCAGACGTGGACACGATATTCAAGCTGTGGCCTGAACTGGGGGAGTCAGTGACATGGAGTTATTAACATTTGGTGACCAACAGTTAGGAGAAAATTCTTTACACAGGATTGTGGGAGCATGGAACACAACTAAAGTAGTTGAAGCAGATCTTTTTTTTGTTTAAAAAAAAAGGAAAATGGGATAAGAAAGCAATGTTGTAGGGTTATGGCAAGAAAGTGAGATTCATTCTGCATTGCTTTGACAAAGAGCTAGCACAGACACAATGGGTTGAATGGCCCTCTCCTGTGCTCCTAGTAGATTCAGAAGCCCCATAGTGGGTTTTCATCCACCACCCGCTAGAGTCCAACTCCTGTGTTA
Organism: Heterodontus francisci; assembly: GCF_036365525.1. Taxonomy (NCBI): domain Eukaryota; kingdom Metazoa; phylum Chordata; class Chondrichthyes; order Heterodontiformes; family Heterodontidae; genus Heterodontus; species Heterodontus francisci. The sequence goes on along the minus strand of NC_090414.1, from coordinate 20,187,704 downwards.
CTCCAGTGTTAAGTGGGGGGGGGGGGGAAACCTCCTAGTGTAAACCCAGCCTCATTCTCCAGCTTTTATCGCCCCAAATTTTCTTCCCTTCCGGAAGGCCCCTGCCACAAAGGGGGAAAAAAAAAAAATGTACATGCCAGTATCAGATCATTCGACCAAGGGAGGCATCACAACTTTCCATTTTCATCCAGTGTCCACAACACACCTGGTTCACTAAGGGAAGAGCAATCAAGAACAGAAACCCTCAATCCATTTCAACATTTCCCCCCTCCCCAAAGCATTGAAACACCAAGGAGGTCTCCCCGCCCCTCCCCCGTTATGAACACTGGACTGTGATTAGGTTTTAAAACCTGTGATTTTTTTTTTTAAATGTAGCGTCAAAAGGATTCAGGAGATATGCGACTTCACACAGGTCTGCCTTGAAACAAGCCAAGTGGATCTTAGTTAGCACGCAAACAAGGAGATCAAATCAAAGACCCTTTTGAAAGCAGCTTGTAAGACTGTAGCACCCAAAGGACAATAGGTTTCGCTCTCCCAGACTCTCGGATCGTAAACAGGGAGCCAGGGGCTCTGAAAATGCAAATTTGAGTTGCAGTTGCTAACTGGAAACAAAAGGAAAGCCCAGTTGGTTTTGTTGTGGACTCTGAATAGTGCAAAAGGGCAAACGACAAACACACACAAAAACCTCCGTCATCCCCATGGTTGCAAGTTAGACTGAAACCACAACTCACCGAATAATGATCATAAACTGACACAGACTGAGCTCCAGGGGTACAAGGTACTTTGACTTATCCAGTTGAGGCAGAGACCTCTCCTTGGGGTAACGCTCCACTATCACCTGGTCGGGGGAGGAAGAGGCAAAGATGACAGACTAACATCCAGCATGTACTGTGGCTCCATTCTGCTCACTTCTGCCTCAATTAGCTACCGTTTGAGCTTCCCACAGTTGCCAACACACACACACACACACACAAAAAATCACGACCTTGAGATAATTAAACAGTTAATATTTTAGCAAAGCCACTAGCAGACTGAAGTACCAGGACTTGAGCAAGTGTCAAGATTTGGGGACAAATTAAAAAGTAAACAGAGCTCTTTTATTTGACAAAAAGCAGAAGAGTTCCCAAGGTTTTAAAGGGTTGATTTAATTCAAGCCTCTTGCCTACCCAGTCTGCTATTCTTTTATGCAGGGTTGTGTCACAAGGCAAATGGTTTAACATAAAATAAGAAGTCTTATATAAATCATCTATAATACAACACAATCCCTTACAGACACATCCTTCCCCACAACCCGAACAAAAGAAAAGTGATGCTCACCGGTAGTTTGTGGGGAAACTTACTGCGGATGTTACTGACTTCACTTTTCCTCAGAGCTTGGGGAGAGGGTGGGGGGGAGGGGGGTGGAAAGTCACAAATTAGTTGGAATTTAGAATTTAAAAAAAGTTTGTGGAAAAGTTCTGCCATTGAAAGTAAATGTTTTGCAGAGTTGGGAAAGTTTTTTTTTTTAAGAACTTTTGCTTTCCATTTTCACAATAAAATTCCAGAAAGTTTGGAAGCATACTTTTAAGGAAAAAAAACAAAGTGTGAAATTTGCAAATGTAATTTCTAATTGGAGGGGAAGATCTCACCCAGGCTGCGGTTCTCCTTGAAGCTTCTGCAGTCCGTACACCTCTTTGAGGGAGCCATTTCAAAACTCGATCCTCTCTCTGGCCCTTCTTAATAAGTGACCCAGCAGGATTGGCCCTCATCTCCTCTCAAACCATTTACCCTCTGCCTCCAATTAATCCTGGTTAAAAAAAAAATGGCCAGTGTTTAATTTTATCCGGGTCAATTCCAGGGCTTCAGCAGCTGTGTGAAACTGACTTTCACCAATTGCACATGGGTCTTGGGCTCACACTGCACTGCACATGGGTTCTTAGAGTGAGAGGAGGCCATTCAGCCCATTGTCCCCGTGCTGGCTCATTGACAGAGCCATCTAATTAGCCCCACTCCCCTCCCTGTAATTTTTTTTTTTCCTTTTCAAGTATTTACCCAATTCCCCTTTTTGAAAGTCACGATTGAATCTGCTTCCGCCGCCCTTTTCAGGCAGCGCGTTCCAGATCACAACAACTCGCTGCGGTTAAAGAGAAAATCTGCGAAATATCAAGAGCATTTCCACTATGGTCGTCAGCCCCACACACACAGAGGAGGGGGGTGGAGGGTGCCCAGGGTCCACTCCAGCCCTCTGCTGAGTCACCTGCTCTCACCCTGTGCTGTGAACTCCACCACCCGCCCCCCCTCCCCACACACACAATCACCACCAAATGCATTGATTTCATCCAGTCCCAGGGCAGTTGGCTGGATGTTCAACCATGGGAGGCATCGCAGGCACGGCCAATCCTGTCTCCACTCGAAGCGCGCACTTTCCAGCAGGAGTCAGGAGGCAGGGACTGTTCCCCGCCCTCCCTGAGACCAATCGTAGCCCCCCTCTAGCCAAGTGGCTGCGAACAGACTGGGAACGGAAGCTGTGCCTATTTTAATGGGAGATAGGGTGCACACAGCGTCACAACAACAACTTGCATTTATAGAGCAGCTTTAACACAAGAAAACATCCCGAGATGCTTCACGGGAGACTCAATGGACAAGATTTGACACCGAGCCACGGAAGGTCAGGTGACCTGAAGCTCGGTCAAAGAGGTCGGTTTTTAAGGAGCGTCTTAAAGGAGGAGAGAGAGAGGCGGAGAGGTTTAGGGAGGGAATTCCAGAGCTTAGGGCCCCCAGGCAGCTGAAGGCACGGCCGCCAATGGTGGAGCGATGGGAATCGGGGGATGGACAAGAGGGCGGAATTGGAGGAGCGCAGAGATCTCAGAGGGTTGTCAGGGCTGGAGGGGGGTGACAGAGATAGGGAGGGTTGTAGCGGCTGGAGGAGGTTACAGAGATAGGGAGGGAGGGGGCGAGGAGGCCATGGAGGGATTTGAGAACAAGGATGAGAATTTTAAAGTGGAGCAGTGCCCCACAACGACAGACCTGGGACCTTCCTAGTCTGTGTGTTTTTTTTTGTATTGTAACACATGTTGACCCTGAACCAGTAGAGACTTTGAACAATTACAATTTCAAAATTTGCAGATCCCATAGGGAAAGATTGAAGAGGCTGGGACTCTTTTCTCTCAAAGGGAGAAGGCTGAGGGGTGACCTGATAGATGTCTTGAAGATTATGATAGGATTTGACTGGGTCGATATAGAGAAGATGTTCCCACTTGCGGGCGAGACCAGAACTCGGGGGGCATCAATATAAGACAGTCACTAATAAATCCAATCGGGGATTCAGGAGAAATTCCTTTCCCCGGAGAGTGGGGAGAATGTGGAACTCGCTACCACAGGGAGTGGTCGAGGTGAATAGTATCGATACATTTAAGGGGAAGCTGGATAAACACATGAGGGAGAAAGGAATGGAAGGGGATGGTGATGGGGTGAGATGGAGGGGGGGTGGGAGGAGGCTCGTGTGGGGCAGAAACACCAGCACGGAGCAGATGGGCCGAATGGCCTGTTTCTGTAAATGCTGTGTTACTATGTAATAATGGGGAACGAGGCGCGAATGCGTGGCTGAATATATCCCTGCCTCTTTGAAAGCCAGTGAGATGAGCAGCGCAGTTCTCGAAGGCTCCACAAAGCGGCGCTCTGTTGCAGTCCAGGGAGTTTGTTCCCCAATCTCTTTTCCCTTCAGGAATCATCGGAGTCCCTTTCCGGAGTCCGGGACACTCTTCTCCATCCGGGGGTGGTTTGGGGGGGTGTGGGGGGTGTGGGGGGTGGGGGGGGGGGGGAGGTGCAGGAAAGTGCAGCCGAACTGACGCTGTCTGAGCTCTGGGATCCTCAAGTCGAGAAAGCTCAGGGGAGAATTCAGAAAGATCAGACCTGCATTGCCATAGCACCCCTCAGCACCCCAGGACGCCCCAGAGCGCTTTTACAGCCAATGAAGCGCCTTCTGAAGCGCTGTGATGTAGGCAACGCGGCAACCAATGTGTGCACAGCACACCCCCCCCCCCTCCCCCCCTGCTGTTCTTCCATCAAAGGCCTGGGACCAATTACTTATCCCTCAACCAACATAGAAAAAAAAATCAGATTGATGCTGTTTGTGGGATCTTCCTGTGCACAAATCGGCTGCCGGATTTCCTACATCACCACATTTTTAAAAAAAAAGTGCTTCCTTGGGTGTGAGAGGCGCTATGAAAACGTAAGTGTGTTCTACCTGCAATTATTTCTCCGATAACTTGCCCAGGGTGCTGCCCCCTAAGCTGATGAGTTTTATTTTAATATTAAAGATGGTGGCCTGATTCAGGAGACAGACAGAGACCCACTCCACAGTGACACCTGGTGGCCCGGAGCCTGCAACTACACCGTGACGGTTTACATAGCAAAACTGAATGGGAGCCGTTGATGTACAATGGGACGTGGGCAGGGAAAAGGGGACCGGAAAAAAAACCCCTAAACAAACCGGGACAGCACGAAGGAGGTTTTGTGCACAGGGGAGCATTTCGACAGGAACATTTCGCACGCTCCTCACCAGACGGCGGCACCCCCGACGGTGTAGCACCTCCCTCGGCGTTGCGCTGGGAGTGCCAGCTTAGGTTATGCGCTCGCGCCTCTGGGGTGGGAGGTGGGTTGAGCAACCTGGGAATGGCAGCAGGCCATTCAGCCCCTCAAACTAACTTGCCCCTCCCCCGGTGGCGGCACCCACCCGCCGGGGATGACGAGTTTCATTTGAGTATGATGGATGGCGGCAGATTCGGGCGAGAGACTCGCTCCATAGCGGCACCCGGTGGCTGGAGCCCACAACGGCACCGTGACGGTTTACATAGCAAAACTGAATGGGCGTTGGGAGGGAGGGGGGGGGGGTTCGGCATGGACATACAATGGGGCGCATCGGAAGGCCGGGTTAGATTGGGGTAAATGAGAGGGCAGTCAGTGGGGGGTTTGGAGGGGGGCGGGGTGGTAGATGTGGGTCCCGCTTGCCCAGCGGCGGGATGCACCTTTGGGTGGGGGGGGGGGCAAAGCCTTGGGATGCAGGGGGGAGGGGGCAAAACTTTTAAACCCACTTGAAATGATGAACATTTCTCTCACAAATGCTGAAGGTTGATTTGAAATGTCTTGCCCAGCCAATTGGAGTTTTCCTCCTATCAGGGATCAGAGAGAGAGGGGACAGGCCACGCCCCCCCCTGAGGAAGCCACCTGACTGGCCCCAGCCTATCAGCAGCTGAGCTGCCTGTTACTTTGTATCCATTTGGACTCAGTGAAACTGACTCGATACATTTCAGCCACGTTACATTGTGTCCCGGGGTTTTCCTCCTTGACTGAGGAGGAGGAGGAGGAGGAGGAGGGGTAGGGGGGAAAGGCGGCTGGGCCAATGGCTCGGAAGGCGGCTGCAGCAGGAGCCACCAGCCCCGGGCTCGATCGCCACCGGATCGGGGAGAGGCTGCAAGCCAGCCTGGCCGGCCTGCAGGAGCTCCGGCTGCTCCGGGAGAGGCACCGGGAGACGGTGCGGAAGGTGCTGGGGGAGCAGGGGCAGGATGTCCCGGGTGCAGAGCCAGAGGAGGAGGAAGAGGAGGAGGAGATGGTGACCCGGGGCGATGGAGGTGCCAGGAGCACTGAGCAGGTAGGAGAGGGATTTCATGGGATTGGGGACCATTCTGGGACCTGGACCAGAAAAAAAAAGCCTCTGATTCAGCCTCTGGACGGTAACTGTGAGCTGAGGGGTTGATCAGCCCTGATCTGGTTGAGTGCCAGGACAGGCTCGAGGGGCTGAATGGCCTTCCCCCTCTCCCCATGTTCCCCCTGTAGTGTCCGATTCACCCGCCCCGCTCCAGGGAGCTCAGCGCATCATCCAGGCCGACTCTCCCGGTCGGCGCCAGTACTGAGGGGGTGCTGCACTGTCTCGGGCGCTGTCTTTCGGGTGAGATGTTAAACCGAGCCCCCCGCCCGCCGACCCCGTCTGCCCTCTCAGGTGGATGTGGAAGATCCCATGGCGCCACCAATTAGCGGATGCGCTCGTACTCTTGTCTCGTAGTGGGATCTTTCTGTGCGTAAAATGACTTGTACGCCCCTCCCCCAGCCCAGTTCAAAGTAATTTACCTCTAAGGAGGTGAGTCCCGGTGCGGCGGGTGTTTGGGAACAGATGCCAAGAGGTGGTTCCTGACCTGGGGGATTCTGGGAGACGGGGTCTCGGTGCGCCGCCTCTACTCCTCGATCAGCTGCGTTGAATCCCAGCGGGAGGCCGGCTGCAGTCTTGCTGTTCGGGATCAGGGAGCCGAGCGACTTTTCCCCAGCTGATTGAGCGAAAGAGCCGGGAGCAGGCCGGCCGGGGTGCAGGGCCCTTTAAGAGGCAGCTGCACCCCGCGATGGGGGCTCATAGAAAGCGACACAATAGATTTCTCCGGCCCAGCCAATGTTCCAACAGGTTACACCTGGGGTGCTGGCCAATCTTTGCCTTTTCAAATGCTGATTTCGACTCTCCTGCCTCTGTTTTGATTCGAAGGGCCCAGTTAATCTGCCTGGAGAGCGTTTGAATGGAGTTGGGGGGGGGGGGGGGGGGGTTTCCCGGGAGGTGGGGGCTTTTCTTTGACAATGAGTGAAACTGCCTTAGGCACTGCATCTCATGCAGGATATACTGAGAGTTCAGTGCAAATCACTGGAATGGTGCTGGGATTTGAAGGGTTAAAGGGATATGTTTCCCAGACTGGGTTTGTTGGCCCTCAAAATTCCCTTAAATTGAGAGCCAGGGCCATTCAGGGGTGATGCCAGGAAGCACTTCTTCACACAAAGGGCAGTGGAGATCTGGAACTCTTCCCCCCCCCCCCCCCCCCCAGAAAAGCTGTCGAAGCCGGGGGCGGGGGGTGAACTTTCGAAACAGATAGGCAGCTGTTTGTTGGGTAAGAGATATCAAGGGAGCAACAGTGGGTGAATGAAGTCGGGTACAGATCGGCCATGACTGGAGGAGAGGGCCGAGGGGCTGAATGGCCTCCCTGTCCAGTCATGAATGGTGGTGGACAATTAAACAACAAACGGGAAGAGAGGGGGTTCCACAAACATCCCCATCCTCAATGATGGTGGTGGGGGAGGGGATGCCCAGCAGGTGACTTGTTATATTGTGCACAGTGGCAGCAGTGTGTACCATCTACAAGATGCACTGCAGCAATGCACCAAGGCTCCTTAGACAGCACCTTCCAAACCCGCGACCTCTACCAACTAGAAGGACAAGGGTAGCAGATGCATGGGGACACCACCACCTGCAAGTTCCCCTCCAAGTCACACACCACCCTGACTCGGAACTATATCGGCCGTTCCTTCACTGTCGCTGGGTCAAAATCCTGGAACTCCCTCCCTAACAGCACTGTGGGTGTACCTACCCCACACGGACTGCAGCGGTTCAAGAAGGCAGCTCACCACCACCTTCTCAAGGGCAATTCGGGATGGGCAATAAACGCTGGGTCGAGCCAGCGACACTCACATCCCCAACACAAAGATAAAACTTCAATCACACGGCTGGGCCCTGGGGCAGTGACTGCACGACTGAAGTGTGTACCTAGCTTGTGGTTTCCTGCAAGATCCAACGAGAATCCACAGCCTGGCTGTGCACACGGAGAGAGAGGGGGTTAATTTACTCTTAAATATAGGGTTGGTGAGTGACACACCCATAGCATCGTGATGGGTGATCATCCCTTGATTGTTTTCATGTCTGGTGCTGTCTAACTACATGTTGTTCTGATTGCCGAATCTTGCTTTGGAGTTACCGAGAGTCTGTAAATATAAATTAGGGCCTCATGCTGCAGTGAATTTAATTCCTTAAGTATATATTATACAGCAAATCGCGAGTTCACCTTTCGTGTCTCGGGTAGGAGAGAGGCGTCTCCGCTTGGTGGCCACCCACACCAGGACGGTGCCATGCGCTGCTGGGCATGGCGGACGGGATCTGGAGAACAGAGAGAGAGAGAGTGTGACGAGCAGGCCTTTGCTCTGTCACGACTGCCTTTCCAGCTGAGGCCTGTTTCCTCGGGCAGGGGTGGTGGGGTGGGGGGGCTGCCACGTGGCGGTGATCCGGGGGGAGGGCGGACGCGATGGGGCCGAATGGCTTCCTTCTTGCGCATTTAACAATTCTGTGAACAGGCCGGAAGCCCAGAGGGATTCGGACATCCGGTGCCTGGGATTTATAGGAATCCCAGCCTGCATTCAGCAGGGGGGGGGGCACATCAGCCTTGCCCCCCAGCCCAGTGGTACCCTCGCCCCACTCCACCGTCTCCCAACAAACACAACCCCCGGCTGGACAAATCAAGGACTGTGCCAGGCCAGGTGGCGACGGCCTCCGCAGTTGAATTGCCCAGCTATCAAAGATCACGAGGGGCCTGAGGGAGGGCAGCAGGACAACACCTGTTTGAGCGAGGATCCAGGCAAAGAGTTAAGGCATTTTAACCTGCTTCAAAGAAGGAATATGGAGTCGCTTTGAGCTAATTTATAGATAAGAGGTTTCTTAAGCTGGAGCAGAGGCTGATGAAGTAATTACTGCTCTGTAATCACTGAGCCCTGTGTTTGTTAAAGCACGTCAGTCTACACTTAGTCTCTCGTGTAAACAACCAACAATCAGATAAAGGGCCGATGAAAAGCTGCAGGGCTGGGCTTAAACTGCCTGACGTGGTAGAACAATGTGTACCTGCAATCCAGACCCAGGCAGGAATTTAATCATTGGCTTCGCATGACTGCTCCGAGCTGCAGGAGCTTCAGTCTTCTGTTCCATTTTTAAACCACCAACTCCACCCCATCCTGAACCCCTCCACTAGATTCCAGCCTGTAACTCAATCCCGGGTATCTGTTATTCTATATATAAACCACCCGAACCCCTCGATTAGATTCCAGCCTGTAACTCAATCCCGGGTATCTGTTATTCTATATATAAACCACCCGAACCCCTCGATTAGATTCCAGTCTGTAACTCACTCCCGGGTATCTGTTATTCTATATATAAACCACCCGAACCCCTCGATTAGATTCCAGTCTGTAACTCAATCCCGGGTATCTGTTATTCTATATATAAACCACCCGAACCCCTCGATTAGATTCCAGTCTGTAACTCAATCCCGGGTATCTGTTATTCTATATATAAACTCCCCCCAAACCCCTCGATTAGATTCCAGTCTGTAACTCACTCCCGGGTATCTGTTATTCTATATATAAACACCCGAACCCCTCGATTAGATTCCAGTCTGTAACTCACTCCCGGGGATCTATTATTCTATATATAAACACCTGAACCCCTCGATTAGATTCCAGTCTGTAACTCACTCCCGGGTATCTGTTATTCTATATATAAACCACCCGAACCCCTCGATTAGATTCCAGCCTGTAACTCACTCCCGGGTATCTGTTATTCTATATATAAACACCCGAACCCCTCGATTAGATTCCAGTCTGTAACTCACTCCCGGGTATCTGTTATTCTATATATAAACCACCCGAACCCCTCCATTAGATTCCAGTCTGTAACTCACTCCCGGGTATCTGTTAATCTATATAGAAACACCACCGAGCCCCTCGATTAGATTCCAGTCTGTAACTCACTCCCGGGTATCTGTTTTTCTATATATAAACCACCCCGAACCCCTCGATTAGATTCCAGTCTGTAACTCACTCCCGGGTATCTGTTATTCTATATATAAACCCCCCCGACCCCTCGATTAGAATCCAGTCTGTTACTCACTCCCGGGTATCTGTTTTTCTATATATAAACCACCCGAACCCCTCGATTAGATTCCAGTCTGTAACTCACTCCCGGGTATCTGTTATTCTATATATAAACCCCCCCGACCCCTCGATTAGAATCCAGTCTGTAACTCACTCCCGGGTATCTGTTATTCCATATATAAACCACCCGAACCCCTCGATTAGATTCCAGTCTGTAACTCACTCCCGGGTATCTGTTATTCTATATATAAACCACCCCGAACCCCTCGATTAGATTCCAGTCTGTAACTCACTCCCGGGTATCTGTTATTCTATATATAAACCACCCCGAACCCCTCGATTAGATTCCAGCCTGTAACTCTCTCCCGGGTATCTGTTATTCTATATATAACCCCCCCCGACCCCTCGATTAGAATCCAGTCTGTAACTCACTCCCGGGTATCTGTTATTCTATATATAAACACCCCCGAACCCCTCGATTAGATTCCAGTCTGTAACTCACTCCCGTGTATCTGCTATTCCATATATAAACCACCCGAACCCCTCGATTAGATTCCAGTCTGTAACTCACTCCCGGGTATCTGTTATTCTATATATAAACCCCCCCGAACCCCTCGATCAGATTCCAGTCTGTAACTCACTCCCGGGTATCTGTTATTCTATATATAAACCCCCCCCCGAACCCCTCGATTAGATCCCAGTCTGTAACTCACTCCCGGGTATCTGTTATTCTATATATAAACAACCCGAACCCCTCGATTAAATTCCAGTCTGTAACTCACTCCCGGGTATCTGTTATTCTATATATGAACCCCCGGAACCCCTCGATTAGATTCCAGTCTGTAACTCACTCCCGGGTATCTGTTATTCTATATATAAACCCCCCGAACCCCTCCATTAGATTCCAGTCTGTAACTCACTCCCGGGTATCTGTTATTCTATATATAAACCCCCCGAACCCCTCCATTAGATTCCAGTCTGTAACTCACTCCCGGGTATCTGTTATTCTATATATAAACCCCCCGAACCCCTCCATTAGATTCCAGTCTGTAACTCACTCCCGGGTATCTGTTATTCTATATATAAACCCCCCGAACCCCTCCATTAGATTCCAGTCTGTAACTCACTCCCGGGTATCTGTTATTCTATTCAAGCAGGGGGGCCTGAGGCGCGGGAACCCCTTGGCTGATTGTAATTTGGAGGGTACTGGGGTAAATTGAGGGTGTGATCGGGGGCACGGAATCTCTGGAGTGATGTCTCATAATCTGCCGCCCTCCCTCAAAAAAATGTCTCTCTCGCTCCTGGTGACCAACTGTACGCACCTTGGGTTCAAAGTTCTCTCTCTCCAGGGACTGTCTGTCCTTATCGGCTTTTAAAACACTGTTCAAATGGACACCATGTGCGTGCACCGTCAACCCACAGTACTCCATCGGTTCGCCTGTTTGTTAGGTTTGGGGGGGGGGGGGGGGGGTGGTGCGGGGTGATGCACAGCTCTCGTTTCCAGCCTTCGAACCTCACTGGGAGTTTATTGCTGCAGTTACTCCAGGACAGAGAGAAAGAACAGCGTCAATAAGATTTCGAGATCAGGGCTGTTTTTTTTAAACATGTAAACCAGGACAACGTGAAATGTCGTAACCTTTCCCAAGCTTCACAGGATCGTTATCAGACAGAAATTGACCCCGAGCCACATAAGGAGATATTAGGGACAGGTGACTGAAAGCTCGGTCAAAGAGGTCGGTTTTTAAGGAGCGTCTTAAAGGAGGCGAGAAGAAGAGGTTTAGGGAGGGAATTCCAGAGCTTAGGGGCCCCAGGCAGCTGAAGGCACGGCCGCCAATGGTGGAGCGATGGGAATCGGGGGATGGACAAGAGGGCGGAAATGGAGGAGCGCAGAGATCTCGGAGGGTTGTGGGGCTGGAGGAGGCTGTGGAGGTTAAATGAGCAAAGTTAATGGCCGGACCCAGTTTCTAATGCAGTTTTAAAAAAAAAATTTTTTTGCAGTCTTACCCGATGGGACCTGATGAAATGGAGGAACAACCATTGCAGAATTGTAACCAAGAGCTGATCGAGCTTCACCTGGGCAGCAGCCAAGACCAGTCCGACTTCGGCCAACAGAACCCTACCCTGGACGCTGAGCCCCTCCTCCCTCTCTCCTGCCCGGAGGCGGCTTGTGGGCAGGGAGAGGCCTCGTGCGCCCGCAGGACCGCCGCAGAAGGGGCAGGGGCTGGCTGCCCGCCTCTCGGCCGGCCTCCTCCGCCGCCGCCCGACGGGACGGAAGACGCTGACGCGGGGCTCGCCCGGGCGGAGGGCGGCAGCGGGCGTCCGGGGACGGCGAGGGCTCCCGGCCCGCAGCGGGGGGCAAGGGGCTCGCCCGCTGCCCCCGAGCAACACCTGGAGCTGGACGGCCGCTCGGGGGAGCCGAAGCAGCTGGGACTGAGGACGCAGCTGGCCGAAGGGCCCCTGGACAACCCGGATTCCGACTCCAGGCCCAGTTCAGGTGATCCGAGTCACGGTGCCAGCTGTCGCCACCGCCCCCTGACCCTTTTTGAAAATAAAACCAGGGCACGGAGGGAGGATATATCAGCCAACGCAGATTCCCAGAATGATATTAGGGCTAAAAGGGGTTAAATTAGGAGGACAGGCTGCACAGAGTGGGCTTGTATTCCCTCGAGTGTAGAAGATAAGGGGGTGATGTAATCGAGGGGTTTAAGATGATTAAAGGATTCGATGGGGGTCGATAGAGAGAAACTATTTCCTCTGGTGGGGGGGGGGGGGGGGGAGGAGTCCAGAACAAGGGGGCAGAACCCTAAACGTAGAGCCAGGGCCGTTCGGGGGTGATGTCAAGAAGCACTTCTTCACACAAAGGGGGGAGTGGGGGGGGGTGGAAATCAGGAACTCTCTCCCCACCTCCCCCCCCCCCCCCCCCCCCCCCCACAGAAAGCTGCTGAGGCCGGGGGGGGTCAATTGAAAATATCAAAACTGGGATGGATAGGTTTTAGTTGGCTGAGGGGATTAAGGGTTACAGAACCCAGGCGGGGAAATGGAGTTAGAATGGCGGAACAGGCTTGAGGGGCTGAATGGCCCCCACTTTTGCATCACTTGGCCTCGAGGGTCAGGTCCTGTCTCCTGATGGGGTCAGGGGCGGGGGGGTGGGGGGTGGTCAGCCAGTCCTCGAAGCCGTTTCCCATTCTCCAGGCCGTAAAGGCTGCAGAAATCCCATTTGGACATTAATGGAAAATAAAAGCCCCGGCTCCTGAGGCCAGAGTTGAGGGTGGGCAGGGGGGGGGGTGGGGGGGGAACAAACCCACTGGAGTGTCTGGCCGCTTGCTTCACATGTTAGACGGGAGGCGGGCTGGTGATTTAGAGGGAGCTCGTGATAATGTGTCTGGTGGGCATCTGATTTGCACACTCTTGAGTTTTGGATCTTTCTGTGCCGTCCTCAGGTTTTTGCGACGTCAGCGACAGCACCTCGTGCTCCCTCTCGACCTCCTGCACGTCCGTCTACAGCGAGTGCCCGTCCAGCTCGAGGTGGAGCGTGCAGTCCCTCTCTCAGCTGCCCCGCCTGAGCGGCAACTGGAACAGGCCCAGGTCCACCGATGAGTCCGCCGTCCGCCTGATGGACCTGCGCTCACAGAGGCTCCTGTGCGGCCAGGGAGCGCGGGCCGGCGAGGGCTGCGTGGCCGGCAGGAGGTCCAAGGTCTCCCAGCGGCCAGTTTCCACCGGTAGGTTTTTGGGCGGGAGTGGGCCGCCAAAACGCTGCAGATTGTGCGGCCGTGGTTCCCGAACGGTTGCCACCCCCCCCCCCCCCACCACCACCACTCCTCCTCTTGGCCTCGCGGGCGCCTGACTGGCGACGGGTCGGGAAGTGGGCAACTGTAGGCATCACTTGAAGCTGCGGTCGCCAAGACGCGGGGAGTCAGAGGCAGTGCAAGACGGAGGCACGGGGGGGGGGGGGGGGGATGGGTTAGGGTTAGGGCTCTGAGCTAATGAGGGAGAGGCTTGGGCTATTGCAAACACCTACATTTCTATAGCACCGTTCACGACTTCAGGACGTCCCAAAGCGCTTTCGCAGCCAAAGAAGTATCTTTACAATCACCGTTGTAACGTAATATGTAAACAGATTATGGAAAGATGTCGGAGCAACAGGGTGGTGGTGATGGGAGATTTTAATTTTCCCAACATTGACTGGGATTCACTTAGTGTTAGAGGTCTAGATGGAGCAGAATTTGTAAGGAGCATCCAGGAGGGTTTTCTAGAGCAGTATGTAAATAGTCCAACTCGGGAAGGGGCCATACTGGACCTGGTGTTGGGGAATGAGCCCGGCCAGGTGGTTGAAGTTTCAGTAGGGGACTACTTTGGGAATAGTGATCACAATTCCGTAAGCTTTAAAATACTCATGGACAAAGACGAGAGTGGTCCAAAAGGAAGAGTGCTAAATTGGGGGAAGGCCAACTATACCAAAATTCGGCAGGAGCTGGGGAATGTAGATTGGGAGCAGCTGTTTGAAGGTAAATCCACATTTGATATGTGGGAGTCTTTTAAAGAGAGGTTGATTAGCGTGCAGGAGAGACATGTTCCTGTGAAAATGAGGGATAGAAATGGCAAGATTAGGGAACCATGGATGACAGGTGAAATTGTGAGACTAGCTAAGAGGAAAAAGGAAGCATACATAAGGTCTAGGCGGCTGCAGAAAGATAAAGCTTTGAAAGAATATCGGGATTGTAGGCGCAATCTGAAACGAGGAATTAAGAGGGCTAAAAGGGGTCATGAAATATCTTTAGCAAACAGGGTTAAGGAAAATCCCAAAGCCTTTTATTCATATATAAGGAGCAAGAGGGTAACTAGAGAAAGGATTGGCCCACTCAAGGACAAAGGAGGAAAGTTATGCGTGGATTCAGAGAGAGTGGGTGAGATTCTAAACGAGTACTTTGCATCGGTATTCACCGAGGAGAGGGACATGACGGATGTTGAGGTTAGGGACAGATGTTTGATTACTCTAGGTCAAGTCGGCATAAGGAGGGAGAAAGTGTTGGGTATTCTAAAAGGCATTAAGGTGGACAAGTCCCCAGGTCCGGATGGAATCTATCCCAGGTTACTGTGGGAAGCGAGAGAGGAAATAGTTGGGGCCTTAACAGATATCTTTACAACATCCTTAAACACGGGTGAGGTCCCGGAGGACTGGAGAATTGCTAATGTTGTCCCCTTGTTTAAGAAGGGTAGCAGGGATAACCCAGCTAATTATAGACCGGTGAGCCTGACGTCAGTGGTAGGGAAGCTGCTGGAGAAGATACTGAGGGATAGGATCTATTCCCATCTGGAAGAAAATGGGCTTATCAGTGATAGGCAACATGGTTTTGTGCAGGGAAGGTCATGTCTTACCAACTTAATAGAATTCTTTGAGGAAGTGACAAAGTTGATTGATGAGGGAAGGGCTGTAGATGTCATACATGGATTTCAGTAAGGTGTTTGATAAGGTTCCCCATGGCAGGCTGATGGAGAAAGTGAAGGCACATGGGGTCCAAGGTGTACTAGCTAGATGGATAAAGAACTGAATGGGCAACAGGAGACAGAGAGTAGCAGTGGAAGGGAGTTTCTCAAAATGGAGGCGTGTGACCAGTGGTGTTCCACAGGGATCCGTGCTGGGACCACTGTTGTTTGTGATATACATAAATGATTTGGAGGAAAGTATAGGTGGTCTGATTAGCAAGTTTGCAGACGACACTAAGATTGGTGGAGTAGCAGATACTGAAGGGGACTGTCAGAGAATACAGCAGAATATAGATAGACTGGAGAGTTGGGCAGAAAAATGGCAGATGGAGTTCAATCAGGGCAAATGCGAGGTGATGCATTTTGGAAGATCCAATTCAAGAGTGAACTGCACAGTAAATGGAAAAGTCCTGGGGAAAATTGATGTACAGAGAGATTTGGGTGTTCAGGTCCATTGTTCCCTGAAGGTGGCAACGCAGGTCAATAGAGTGGTCAAGAAGGCATACGGCATGCTTTCCTTCATCGGACGGGGTATTGAGTACAAGAGTTGGCAGGTCATGTTACAGTTGTATAGGACTTTGGTTCGGCCACATTTGGAATACTGCGTGCAGTTCTGGTCGCCACATTACCAAAAGGATGTGGATGCTTTGGAGAGGGTGCAGAGGAGATTCACCAGGATGTTTCCTGGTATGGAGGGCGCTAGCTATGAAGAGAGGTTGAGTAGATTAGGATTATTTTCATTAGAAAGACGGAGGTTGAGGGGGGACCTGATTGAGGTGTACAAAATCATGAGAGGTATAGACAGAGTGGATAGCAAGAAGCTTTTTCCCAGAGTGGGGGATTCAATTACAAGGGGACACGAGTTCAAAGTGAAAGGGGAAAAGTTTAGGGAGGATATGCATGGAAATTTCTTTACGCAGAGGGTGGTGGGTGCATGGAACGCTTTGCCAGCGGAGGTGGTAGACGCGGGCACGATAGCGTCTTTTAAGATGTATCTAGACAGATACATGAATGGGCAGGAAGTAAAGAGATACAGACCCTTAGAAAATAGGCGACAGGTTTAGATAGAGGATTTGGATCGGCGTAGGCTTGGAGGGCCGAAGGGCCTGTTCCTGTGCTGTAATTTTCTTTGTTCTCTTTGTTCTTTGTAATTTGCGCACAGCAAGATCCCACAAACAGCAATGTGATAATGACCCAGATCATCTGTTTTTAGTGATGTTGGGTTGAGGGATAAATATTGGCCCCCAGAACACCGGGGAGAACTCCTCCCCCCCCCCCCCCCCCCCCCCCCACCGACATCCTGACTTGGAGGCGAGTTTGCTACCCACTCGGTGAGTGCTGACTATTCGGCCTTGGAAGGAAGCATCAGGCAAGGTTACGAGATGGCGTGGAAGAGGTTAAATCGGCCTATGAAGTGGGAGGAGGGCAAAGGGTGGAGAACTGGGGGGGACGGGGGGGGAGCGGGGAAACAATGTTGGGGATGGGGCCACGTCGGTCAGATGGATGTTCCTAAACCTCCCTGTCTCTGTGTTTCAGGTGACCTGAACTTCCTTCGCCATTACCTGAGTGTTGACCCCGTCGGAGCCCCACTGTCCTGTTGCCGCGGAGACTGGGAGCCCGAGGCCGCGCCTGACCCCAAGTACCAGTGTGACCTGGTCTCCAGGAACAGCAATGAGGTGTACCATTACCCAAGCCCCCTGCACGCTGTTGCTCTGCAGAGCCCCCTCTTCACTGCCTCCTCGTCCCAGCAAAGCTCTTCGTCGCAGGAGGACCTGGCGAGCGGCAGGGCCACCGGTGCCGAAACGGCAGCGCGGCCCCCGCCCACGGCCCCCCGGCTGCTGAGCAAAGGGAGGCTGGACAAGTACATTTCCGGCCTGGTGCTCCGCTTCAGGTGCCGGCCAGCAAGCGGCCACTTGACGCCCAGCAGGCCCGAGCTGGCCTCCCACCCTAAAAGCCTGTCCATGTCCTCCGTTTACAGTCAGAGCTCTTTGGCCTTGGGGGCCGCGCCGCTCGTCAGCCCAGTCGGCGGCTGGAAGGTCCGCCGCAGGATCTCCACCTGCTGCCAGGTGGCCGACCGGGCCTCCTCCCCCTCCCTGGAAACGTGCCGGCTATCTGGGCCGGGCCCGAGCCTCGAAGGCCCCTTCTGCCCCTCCGAGTCCCCCAAGGCTGAAAGCCTGCTCTACCGAGGGAAACACCTGAACCGCGAGCTGGTTAAGTGCCCGGCAACAGCGGACCGGGGCCTGCCGGACAAGAGTCATGAGGGAGGCCGGAGGATGGAGGCCTTCAAGCGGACAGGCGTGGGAAGGAAATCGGGCGGTCGCTCGTGCTCCGAAATGAGCCTCAACTCGGCCGCCTGCCGGAAGCCTGAGGCCTTGTGCGGCTTCGAGTGTCAGCCGAGCCCGGCTAAGAGGAAGCAGAAGTGGACGTCCGTGCTGGAGATCCCCGCCGGCCGGTGCAAGCTGAAGAGGCCCGGCTTCCTGGGCCAGGCCCAGGCTTTCCTGAGCCGGCGCCACTGGGCCTTCTCGGCGGACTCTCCTCCCTCCTCCTCGCTCCGCGCCACGGTGCTGGAGGCGAGCTGCGAGCACCTCTCGGCCTGCCGTTGCCACGGCAACTCCAGCCCCGGCAAAGCGGACGGCGGCCAGGCCCGGGAGTGGGCCGAGACGCTGCCCAGGCCCGCCGTTGCCATGGAGACCAGGTTCCACCGCTCCAAGTCCTTTAAAGAACTGCGGAAGAAGGTGCAGTTATCTATTAGGCCTTGGTCCCTCAAAGTGAACAACTCTTCCAAATGACCCTCGCGTGAGGGGCGAGGGGCTGCCCAGAGTTTGGGGAATGGGGGGAGGGGGGGGGGGAGAGAGAGAGTGAGCCTGTGTCGAGGGAGGGCGCGGGTTTGGGTGCGGCCTTCCGTTTGTAGCTCTCTGATGAGGCCTAGCGACTGTGGCTGGCACGAGAGACCTTGTAAAACGCTCAGTGCCCACCCTCTTCCCTCACCCCCTCGAAAAAGATTAATCGGCCATTCTCCGCGGGTGGGCGTCAGCGAGCTATTCAACCACGGGAGGTGGCGCAGCCAAGCCCAGCACTGCTCTCGCCCGACGTCCGCCCGTTTCCCGCCGTGAAAGGGCGAACCAGCTCGGCACTGAGGCCGATGGTGGCTCTCTCTTCACTCCCCCCCACCCCACTCCACGCGTTGACTCTCTCTGCCCCCACTCCCCCCCCCCCCCCCCCCCCCCACCTTGCCTGAGATCAGCAGAGTCTGGGCCTGCAAACGAATGGGCACCTACCCAAGGGCCTCTCGACAGCCACGGAATTGGACCCCTCGGGAACAAGGCGGGGAGAAATCTGGGAGATTCTCCGGAGGAACTGAGGTGAACTGGGACTCTTAGTGCCTTAAACTGTCTCTGAGTTCATATATTAATCATTTTTAGTAAAAAGAAATTATTTAAAGTATTTTCGGCTGGTGAATGTGGTGTCGCATTAAAGCTGTGCCTCGGTGTTTGGTTCCAGTAGATGTGTCTATCAAGGGTTAAAGCTGGCCGAGGGGCAGGGAGAAGGGACGGGAGATGCCGCACCGGGTGAGACAGGAGTGAGCTATTCGACTGGGGCAGGCGGCAGAGTATGCGGTGCTTCATACCCATCAAGTTCATACTACTGGTGTTCTTCAAGCAGGGGTTGTACATGTCCCACTAAAGGCCAGGTTATAGAATCGGATCAAACAAACAGGAGGAGGCCATTCAGCCCACTGTCGTCGGTGCTAGCTCTTTGAAAGAGCTAACCGATTAGCCTCACTCCTCTGCAAATCTTTCCTTTTCAAGAGTTTTCCCTTTTTTGTAAGTTGCTATTGTATCTGCTGCCCCTGCCCTTGCAGGCACTGTGTTGCCCTGAGGCTGAGGGGCAGTGCCATGGGTGAGGGGCGACCGGAGAAATCCCAAACGAAATAAAGACAATTGTCACACGGCATCTCGATTCCGAAAATGTCAGGTGTAGTTTTAACACTTAGAGAGACAGAGAAAAAAAAAAATCTGGCACCTGGATTAAATAACATCACACAAACAAGTGACAAAAGGGTCAGGATTTTCAGACGCTCCCTTACGGAGCTCCGGCCAAGGGAGCGTCACCGCGTTAACTCTGAACAAAAGTGAGACGGGTGCCGCTTCCTCCCGCTGGGCCTAACAGTCGGGAGGGGGAAATGTCCAACGCATGGGGAGGGATGTCGCAGCGGAAGCCGTGCGAGTGTCCGCTGGGGGGCTTCGTTCCCGCCCCTGGTTCACTTGCCAAACATCCCCTTGTACATCAACTTCTCCTTCTCGTGGTACTGGCTGCGGTGCTGCTCCGTCTCCTGGATGTATCTCTTCACGTTCACATCTGCCGAGGGAAAGTGGGCAAACTCGTGATCTTTGGGACTTTTGTGTGTTTTTTTTTTGCCTCTCCTGAAGTCGGGGGTTCAGGTTGCTAGCTATTCGACCAAGTCTGGCATCGCAGCCCCAGCAATCGGCAGCAGGAACCGGAGCCCTGTTTGAAGGGCTGCAGGAGCCGGTCTCCAAAGCGCGGCCTTGGTTTAACATTTTAATTTGAAAGGCGGTGCCTCCGACGGTGCGGCACTCCCTCAGTACTGACCCTCCGACAGTGCGGCACTCCCTCAGTACTGACCCTCCGACAGTGCGGCACTCCCTCAGTACTGACCCTCCGACGGTGCGGCACTCTCTCAGTACTGACCCTCCGTCAGTGCGGCACTCCCTCAGTACTGACCCTCCGACGGTGCGGCACTCCCTCAGTACTGACCCTCCGACGGTGCGGCACTCCCTCAGTACTGACCCTCCGACAGTGCGGCGCTCCCTCAGTACTGGGAGTGTCGGCCTGGTTTCTTTTTGAGCTCATGTCCCTGGAGTGGGACTCGAACCCTGGACTTTCTGATTCTGAGGCGAGAGAGAGAGATTCCCCACTGGGGCACAGCTGACCCCCCCTTTGCATGCAGGAACAGAGAAGGGCCGAATGGGTTCCTTCGTGCCGTAATGACCCTTGCCGCGAGGCTTACCATTCGGGCAGAGCTTGGCCGCCTCCGTGAGGTAGTGCAGTGCGCGGTCGTGGTCACCAATGTAGTGAAGGGCGACTCCAGCCCGGTAGAGAGCCTTCGCGTTATCGGCCTGTCGGTCCAACACCTTCAGGCAGTAATCCCTCACCCGCTCGTAATTCACCTTCTCGGACAACAGGAGGCACGCTGGAAAGGGGAGAAAAAAACAGCCAGCCATCAAACCGTTTCCGCCCGCGAATTAAGATTCCCCCTCGGGTTCCTCCCCTGGGGCCTGGGGCGGGGCTGCAAGTCCGGGTGGGGACGGGCGACATATAGGGATCGTGATTGCCCCCCACTTGCTGGGGAAGTGTAGACTTGGCAGGAGGACAGGGGCGTGGCTCTACTGCGCCGCCTCCCACAGTTGAACAGCGCACCAGAGATTTAACACAAGGGTTTGCAGAAATACACGGCCCATCCGCTCCGTGCTGGTCCTACACTCCACAGGAGCCTCTTCCCACCTCCCTCATCTCACCCCAACAGCATAATCCTTCGATGCCTTTCTCCCTCATGTGCTTATCCACTTTCCCCTTATCACTGGGGCTGAGTTGGAATCTTGCACCCCCACTCCCACTCCCACACATATCTTGGGATTGTTGCTGGGGGAGGATCCAAATATTGAAAGAGCAGGCACAATGACATTTACAACGCCCGTCCGACTGTACTACAGAACAGCCAGGAGAGTGAGGAGAGCGAATGAAGACAGGTGGCTCAGTACCTGCTAAGTTGTTGTAGCAGTCGCACTCAGTGCTGTGCAACAGCTCCGTCTGCTCGGGGCTGAGTTTGACCTTTTCGCCCCCGAACGCCTGCAGAGGGGTGGGTTCCGCGGGGTCCAGGCCCCTCAGGTGCATGAGGGCCCAGTGGTACCTGCTGATGGCTTCCCGTAGCCTCTTCTGCTTGTAATGTTGGTTCCCCTCGGTCTTGTACTGAACAGCTTGCTGAATCCGTGACTCGAACTGGTTCTGGGGAAGGAAAGAGGGAGCTGGGTTGGATGCGCAGTGTACGGATTTCAGAAATATTCCTGGCCGGCGTGCAGGTTCCAGCGGGTACTGAAAGCCGGAAGCACCCCCCCCCCCACACCCCAGCCATCGTCGGCCACGTCTGAGCGCAGTTGGCGGCAGGTTATTCGACCCTGGAAGTCGTCACAGCTGTGCCTGCTGTTATCCTTGTCCAACCGCGCACTCTTCAGCAGGAGACAAGGGATAGCAATCGGGACTGGCTCCCTTAACGCTGAGACTGTTTATAAACCCCTCCCTCTCCTGTTATCCACCTCCCCCTCCCCCGCGCCCCCCCCCCCCCCCCCCCAACTCGCCCTGCCCAGACGGAGCACAGATGGGGGAGTGGACAGGGACTATGATCTTTGTTCGGAGCTCTGTTTGAGAAAAGAGGAGACGGAGGGTGACCTCATGGAGGCCTTTAAGATTGTGAAGGGGATTCGAGAGGGGAGACATGGAGGAAATGCTCGTGGGCAGGGCCAGAATTAGGGTCCCATTACTATAAGGCAGTCACAAAATGGGGCAGAGATGTAAGGGGTGGCTGAGCACAGTCTGTGTCACGCCCGCGGTAGAGAAAAAAAGGGAAGGGCCTTCATTTATATAGCACCTTTCTCAACCTCAGGACGTCCCCTTACAGCCAATGAGGTACTTTTTGACATGCTGTCGTGGGAAATGCCAATTTGCGCACAGCAAGATCCCACAAACAGCAATGTGATAACGACCCAGATCATTTTTTTTTAGTGATGTTGGGTTGAGGGATTAACATTGGCCCCAGGACACCAGGCAAGAAATCCGCCCCCACCCCCCCCCACCATCTTCCAATAGCAGCTGTGGGATCTTTTACGTCCACTCGAGAGGGCTTGGGGGCGGGGGGGGGAGTCTCATCTGAAAGACGGCACCTCCGACAGTGCGGCACTCCCTCGGTACCGGCACTGGGAAAGATTCAGCCTGCATTACGGAGCTCGAGTCCCCGGGGCAAACGTGCAGGAGGGGGAGCAATCCAGGCGAGTAAATCAGAAGAAAAAAAGACGGCTGCGCGGGAGAGCTCGTCGACCACGTGGGGCGGCACCTGAGCGATAACGTGCCTCTGAATCTCGGGAGCTCACTGCAGTTCAAGATCGGCCGACGCTCAGCAGTGTGACGAAATGCTCTCCACGTGCCTGGATGGGTGCGGCTCCTACGACAACGCGGGAAGCACGGCACCACCCGGGACAAAGCAAGCCCGCTCGATCGGCACCCCGTCCAGCACCTTCAATGATATGACCGTACAGCCTGCGGAGTTGGGGGAAGGGGGGGGGCAAATCCCAATTTGGACCCCCTCGGCCGCTATTATTTAGCTCTCGCTCCGGGACTAGTTCGGGAACCGGGTTAGTGGGGTAGGGGGGGGCGATTCTCCCCCGGGGCACACGGCGCTTGCTGCCAGAGTGGGTCGTGGGGTCACCCTACTCCAGACGGTCAACCCCTGCCAGTTGCCCGGGAACCATTGCCAGGTGGGGTAGCCTGCCCCTCCTCCCCCAATTATTAAGGAGGCCTCCCCTCTCCCACCTTAATACCTGGAATGCCGTCTTCCCCCCCACCCCCCCAGCACACACTCCTCACCTGCGTTGCCATGGCTCCAGCAGTCACCCGGCAACTTCCTGCCCAGCAACCGTGCAAGCTTCCTGCCACCTGACCTGGAAGTGAAGCCAGCCTGGATGGCAACTCACCCTCACCATGTGACCAGGGTGTAATCCCCCCCTCCCCCACCCCCCACACACACACTTTTTTTTCCCTTAACCCTTGCATAACCAAAAGGCAAGCCATTTGCTTTCACTTTCAACCTGGGTAAACAAAACAAAACAATCCAGGTCGAGCTCTGTCGAGAATTGGGAATGGGGGGGGGGGGGGGGAAGGAGTCGGCCATTCAGCCCCTCGTTCCATCATTAAGGTCGTGGCTGATATCCTTACCCCCCCCCCCCCCCCCCCCCACAGCTCCACTTTCCCGGCCAATCGCCAATGTCTACCGGGCCGGCGCGTGCAGGAGGAGCCATTCAACCGCTTGCTGATTCGCGTCGTTATATGGTTCCGCAGCCGTCACGACATACCAAAACTCGTTGGGGTGAGACGCTCTGACCATCCAGCGAGGTGTGGTTCGGACAGCGACCGCCGTGCTTAACTAGTTTCGGTAAAGAACCTGCATTTGTATACATGTCCCCTCCCAACCCCCCTGTCCAAGCACTTCACAGCCGCAAGTACTTTCTGCAGTGAGTCGGTGACTGCGGGGAAACTGAGGTTAACAGGGATGGATTTATAGAGGCGTTCAGAATCACGAGTCACTTTCAGGGGGCATCGGTGACCAGAGGGCACAGAAAGGCAGAATTGAAAAGAAGAACCAGAGATGTGAATTTTAAGAGCCGGGGTGGGTGGTGGGATGAATTGGATTGCTCTTTCAAAGGGCTGCCACAAGCACGATGGGTCAAATGGCCTCCTTCTGAGCTGCAGCATTCCTCCTCGAGTGCTTACTGGGAGCTCCGTCAAGAGTCGGACGAAACGGGCCTTTTGGTGCACGTTGGGAGGGTGCCAGCGTGCCCCTTGATCCGTGCCAGGCAATGTAAAATTAAAGTCAAACACAACCAAAGTGTTCGGCCATTCTGATCCCACAATTCTGTCTGTTTTGTGCACAATAAACATTGGCCCCGGGCTAGGGGCACAGCAGACCTGGCCGCTGGACAAGTGACAATTCCCCCCTCCACCCCAGTCCCCGGGCCGCACCTCTGTGGATGCCAGAGCAAGGTGGTTGCGAGGCCCACCACAGTCGAATAGCTAGCCCCCCACCCCCCCCGCCCTGTGCGTGATGAATGCTTGTGTGAGGAATTGGGGAGCAAGGACAAGAACTGTAGTCGAGTGCAACCCTTCAATTATTCATATCGGAGCTGAGGCCAACAGATCTCGGCTATTCGACCACAGCAGCATCACGGCAGACCTCAATCGTCCTCTTGCCAGCAGGGGTTACTGGATTGGCGGTGGGGGAGACAAAATGCTGATTTCATCCTCTCCAGGTCAGCCCTGGGGGGGTGGTGCGGGAGACCCCACCCCCCCAACTCGCACTCTTAACGCAAAGCAGGAATTTAACCAGCAGCAGGGCTCAGTGCTCCAGTTACCGAGGGAGCCATTAGGAAAGCAATCCCGCCCCGTCTTGCAATCGACGCTGAGGTCTCCCTGAGCTCTGACCTTTACGAACATACACGTCCAAGTTCATGATCGGATGGGATCAGACTAACATAATCGAGCAAATGGAATTTGTTTCCCCCCGATGCGCTTCAATTCCCCCTTCTTCCCAACCTTATTCGCTCCTGTCATCAAGTGGATGATCCTTGCTAGAAATGGGACCAGACAGCAGAAAAGGCTAAGAGGAGATTCAATAGTTTTTTTTTCTCTTTGTTCAACTATACAGGTTCTCGATACAGTATGAAAAGGGTAACAAGATAACAGGAAGTAAGGTGTTGCAGAAAGTATGCACAGATTGTAAGAGTTGTAATATGTGAGCAGTCGATCTCCCGTGTGTTGCTCTTAGGGAGTGAAGCTAAAGCAGAGTTGGGAGAGGAGAAATCAAACTGAGGCATAATTCTGTCCCCGTTTCATAATCACATATTCTGTTTATAAATTCCCATGGCCCACTATCATAATGACAACTGTAGATGTAAATAATCAAGTTGTAATTGCATCTGCCCACCAGTGATGGTGCTATAGCACCTCCTCTGGTGGGAGGCTGTAATTACAGCGTGACATGTTTACATAGGAGCTTTCTATTATACGTTCCACTTACAGGAACTTATAATGGGAGAAAGTAGACAGGATGTTTTGAGCAGGTAAATAGGGAGAGATTACTTCCTCTTGGGGAGTTAGTGATGAGATGTCATCAATTTAAAAGTGAATGAGAGTGATACGAAGAAAAAAGCTTTAAAGCTTTATGTGTAGAGGATTGTTACAGCATGGAATGCCTGGCTACAGGGAGTGCACAAGGCAGAGACCACAGGGCTACGGAGAGAGAAAGTGTGTGGAATTAGTTTTGGATTGCTCTAGGAAACAGCCAGCACCGATAGGATGGGCCAAATGGCCTCCTTCTGTGTTGGCAACCTCGGTGGTTCCATGCCCCACTTCCGAATGTGGCCCTCACTACGGGCCGGCGGGCTGCTCGACTGTGGGTGGCATCACCCAAATTACTGTCGCTGGATAACGATTGGGTGAAGAGGGAAAACCGTCCGATTCTTGGCTCTAGACCAGGGTTGCAGGGTCTGTTGCTACCCAGCTAGGTCAGCAGAGGCCAGAGATCGCACCTGGGGCCTCGTCCAGCTCAGTGCAGATGGGGTACACTTACCAACTGAGGCATCAGGGCCATATACAAACACCTCCAAGGTGCGTCTCCAATCAGCACTTGATTCTAGATGAGGAAATTATTTTTTCACGGACTGAAACACAGTTCCAGTGCCTGATGTTACAAGTACCAGTGGTATTTATTTACAGAGTGATCAGATAAAGGAGAGTTTGTACACAGCGTGTAAACACAGCAACACCAGGAACAGTTCAGGAAAGTCTTTCGCCTGTGTGATGCAGGTTTGTGTCCCAGCGGGTGAGATTGGAGGAGTATTCATGGGCTACGTTGGGCACTGGACAGCGCGTTGCCACCCAGCTGCCATTTCCTTCCGGTGTGAGCTGAGAGTTCAGTGGTCAGACAAAGTCCGGCCTTTTCCTCTCATAAATCGATTCTGAAAGAAAGGGAAAAATTGCAGCAGTTAAGTGCAACTGAAACAAAAGAAGCAAGGTCAAGGAGAGAACTGCATGAAAGATAATTTCATCGGACCAGTACCAGCATGATCTCCAGTTCATCGATCTGCTCCTTGTCCAACAGCGCCCTGCAAAAACAGCAAGGAGTGCGCATTATTATTTGGTATATTACGGTAAGCCTTCCTAGATTCCCCCGCCCCAGGTCTGATCGTCTCTCGATCAAGTGGCCGCTCTTCGTGTGAGAGTTGGTCGACCATGGGGGGCATCGCATGGTCCTTTCTGCACTGGTGAAATGGGGATTGGTTAGGGCGGGGTGGGGCAAACTGGCTGGGTTGTCTCCAGAATGGCACTGAGGCACATTACCATTACCCCTCCCCGCCCCGCAAGGAGGTCAGGAGGAAGGTGGGTGGCAAGTAGGACCCACCCCAGCTGCAGTGTTCAGTGGGCAGAGGCGTTGATTCATCCGAGCCGCCAGGGGGAAGCAGAGGAGCCGCGCTTTCTAGTCGGGTCATTACGGTAGGGCGACAGTGCTCGGCGCGTTACGGTAAGCGCGTCATCACTTGCATATTCATGAGCGCTTATGAATATTCCGTCTGCCTGATGATCACCTCTCCAGGCTGCCGTTCATGTGGCGGACGTTGCGGGTCAGGGCCCGGGTGAGGGCGGTCAGCTGTTGCAGGGCGTCGTCCAGCACGGCCGCTTCCGTGTGGCCGGGGGGCAGCTGGGTGAGCAGACCGCTCTGGCCGGACGCCGCCTCCCTTCCTTCAGTGCCGCCCGGCTCCGGCCCCGCTCCCGCTCCCAGGACGCTCCGATCACCCGCCGCCGCCATTCGCAAAGCCCGCGGCTGGGCGAGAGGGGGCGGGGCCTTTACGCCAGGCTCTTACGTCAGCGCGGCCGGCCACGCTCTACGTCATTGGAGCGGCGCGCTGACGTCATGGCCGCAGAGGCCTTTGGGAGTTGTAGTCCTTTGCTCAATTCCCTCCAGCTACAGTTCTGGTGCCAGAGGACTGGAGGACATAGAAACATAGCAAATAGGAGCAGGAGTAGGCCATTCAAAAAAGATCATGGCTGATTGTCTAATTCCGTACCCTGCTCCCATTTTCTCCCCATATCCCTTGATCCCATTGGCATTAAGAAATATATCTAACTCCTTCTTGAATATATTTAATGACTTGGCCTCCACTGCCTTCTGCGGTAGAGAATTCCACAGGTTCACCACTCTCTGAGTGAAGAATTTTTTTTATTCATTCATGGGATGTGGGCGTCGCTGGCTAGGCCAGCATTTATTGCCCATCCCCTAATTGCCCTTGAGAAGGTGGTGGTGAGCTGCCTTCTTGAACCGCTGCAGTCCGTGTGGGGCAGGTACACCCGCAGTGCTGTTAGGGAGGGAGTTCCAGGATTTTGACCCAGCGACACTGAAGGAACGGCCGATATAGTTCCAAGTCAGGATGGTGTGTGACTTGGAGGGGAACTTGCAGGTGGTGGTGTTCCCATACTTCTGCTGCCCTTGTCCTTCTAGTTGGTAGAGGTCGCGGGTTTGGAAGGTGCTGTCGAAGGAGCCTTGGTGCATTGCTGCAGTGCATCTTGTAGATGGTACACACTGCTGCCACTGTGCGTCGGTGGTGGAGGGAGTGAATGCTTGTGCATGGGGTGCCGATCAAGCGGGCTGCTTTGTTCTGGATGGTGTCGAGCTCCTTGAGTGTTGTTGGAGCTGCACCCATCCAGGCAAGTGGCGAGTATTCCATTACACTTCTGACTTGTGCCTTGTAGATGGTGGACAGGCTTTGGGGAGTCAGGAGGTGAGTTACTCACCGCAGGATTCCTAGCCTCTGACCTGCTCTTGTAGCCACGGTATTTGTTTGGCTGGTTCAGTTCAGTTTCTGGTCAATGGTAACCCCCAGGATGTTGATAGTGGGGGATTCAGCGATGGTAATGCCATTGAATGTCAAGGGGAGATGGTTAGATTCTCTCTTGTTGGAGATGGTCATTGCCTGGCACTTGTGTGGTGCAAATGTTACTTGCCACTTATCAGCCCAAGCCTGGATATTGTCCAGGTCTTGATGCATTTCTCCACGGACTGCTTCAGTATCTGAGGAGTCGCGAATGGTGCTGAACATTGTGCAATCATCAGCGAACATCCCCACTTCTGACCTTATGATTGACCGATATGATCATCTCGGTTCTAAATAGCATACCCCGTATCCTGAGACTGTGACCCCTGGTTCTGGACTCCCCAGCCATCGGGAACACCCTCCCTGCATCAAGCCTGTCTACGTCCTGTTAGAACTTTATAGTTTTCTATGAGATCCCTTCTCATTCTTCTAAACTCTAGTGAATATAGGCCTAGTCGTCCCAATCTCTCCTCAAACATCAATCTTGCCATCCTGGGAATCAGCCTAGTAAATCTTCTTTGCATTCTCTCTATAGCAAGAACATCCTCCCTCAGATAAGGAGACCAAAATTGCATACAATACTCCAGATTTGGTCTCACCAAGGCCCTGTATAACTGCAGTAAGACATCCTTGCTCCTGTACTCAAATCCTCTTGCAATGAAGGCCAACGTTTTGCCTTCCCAACTGCTTGCTGCACCTGAATGCTTGCTTTCAGTGACTGGTGCACAAGGACACTCATCTCCCCCTTTCCCAATCTATCACCATTCAAATAATAATCTGCCTTTCTGTTTTTACAACCAAAGTGGATAACCTCACATTTATCCACGTTATACCGCATCTGCTATGCATTTGCCCACTCACCCAACTTGTCCAAATCACACTGGAACCTCTTTGCATCCTCCTCACAGCTCACATTCCCTCCCAGCTTTGTGTCGTCTGCAAACTTGGAAATGTTACATTTAGTTCCCTCTCCCGAGTCATTAATATAAATTAGG
Source organism: Heterodontus francisci (assembly GCF_036365525.1). NCBI lineage: Eukaryota > Metazoa > Chordata > Chondrichthyes > Heterodontiformes > Heterodontidae > Heterodontus > Heterodontus francisci. The sequence continues at coordinate 20,158,807 of NC_090414.1, read as the reverse complement.
TCAGCTAACATTGTGTCATTGTTTAAAAAAAGAGAAAGGGATAGACTGAATAATTACAGGCCCGTCAGCTTGACTTCGGTGGTGGGATAATTATTGGAAAAAAATTCTGAGGGATACAGTGAATCGTCATTTCGAAAGACAGCACGGATTTGTTAAGCGAAGGTCAAGTCTGACCTCAAGGATAGTAGTAGGAAGTTGTGTGTGGAATCAGAGGAGATAGGGGAAGCGTTAAATGAATATTTTTCGTCAGTATTTACAGTAGAGAAAGAAAATGTTGTCGAGGAGACTACTAGGCTAGATGGGATTGAGGTTCACAAGGAGGAGGTGTTAGCAATTTTGGAAAGTGTGAAAATAGATAAGTCCCCTGGGCCAGATGGGATTTATCCTAGGATTCTCTGGGAAGCCAGGGAGGAGATTGCAGAGCCTTTGTCCTTGATCTTTATGTCGTCATTGTCGACAGGAATAGTGCCGGAAGACTGGAGGATAGCAAATGTTGTCCCCTTGTTCAAGAAGAGTAGTAGAGACAGCCCTGGTAATTATAGACCTGTGAGCCTTACTTCGGTTGTGGGTAAAATGTTGGAAAAGGTTATAAGAGATAGGATTTATAATCATCTTGAAAAGAATAAGTTCATTAGCGATAGTCAGCACGGTTTTGTGAAGGGTAGGTCGTGCCTCACAAATCTTATTGAGTTTTTTGAGAAGGTGACCAAACAGGTGGATGAGGGTAAAGCAGTGGATGTGGTGTATATGGATTTCAGTAAGGCGTTTGATAAGGTTCCCCACGGTAGGCTATTGCAGAAAATACAGAAGTATGGGATTGAAGGTGATTTAGTGCTTTGGATCAGAAATTGGCTAGCTGAAAGAAGACAGAGGGTGGTGGTTGATGGCAAATGTTCATCCTGGAGTTTAGTTACTAGTGGTGTACCGCAAGGATCTGTTTTGGGGCCACTGCTGTTTGTCATTTTTATAAATGACCTGGATGAGGGTGTAGAAGGGTGGGTTAGTAAATTTGCGGATGACACGAAAGTCGGTGGAGTTGTGGATAGTGCCGAAGGATGTAGGTTACAGAGGGACATAGATAGGCTGCAGAGCTGGGCTGAGAGATGGCAAATGGAGTTTAATGCGGAAAAGTGTGAGGTGATTCACTTTGGAAGGAGTAACAGGAATGCAGAGTACTGGGCTAATGGGAAGATTCTTGGTAGTGTAGATGAGCAGAGAGATCTTGGTGTCCAGTACATAAATCCCTGAAAGTTGCCACCCAGGTTAATAGGGCTGTTAAGAAGGCATATGGTGTGTTAGCTTTTATTAGTAGGGGGATCGAGTTTCGGAGCCACGAGGTCATGCTGCAGCTGTACAAAACTCTGGTGCGGCCGCACCTGGAGTATTGCGTGCAGTTCTGGTCACCGCATTATAGGAAGGATGTGGATGCTTTGGAAAGGGTGCAGAGGAGATTTACTAGGATGTTGCCTGGTATGGAGGGAAGGTCTTACGAGGAAAGGCTGAGGGACTTGAGGTTGTTTTTGTTAGAGAGAAGGAGGAGGAGAGGTGACTTAATAGAGACATATAAGATGATCAGAGGGTTAGATAGGGTGGATAGTGAGAGTCTTTTTCCTCGGATGGTGATGGCAAACACGAGGGGACATAGCTTTAAGTTGAGGGGTGATAGATATAGGACAGATGTCAGAGGTAGTTTCTTTACTCAGAGAGTAGTAGGGGCGTGGAACGCCCTGCCTGCAACAGTAGTAGACTCGCCAACTTTAAGGGCATTTAAGTGGTCATTGGATAGACATATGGATGAAAATGGAATAGTGTAGGTCAGATGGTTTCACAGGTCGGCGCAACATCAAGGGCCGAAGGGCCTGTACTGCGCTGTAATGTTCTGAGTTCTGACTAACATGATTGAATTTTTTGAGGAGGTAACAAGGAGGATTATTGAGTATAGTGCATTCGGTGTGGTCTATATGGATTTTAGCAAGGCTTTTGATAAGGTCCCACTTGGCATACTGGTCACGAAAGTAAAAGCTCATGGGATCCATGGTAAAGTGGCAAGTTGGATCCAAAATTGGCACAGAGGCAGGAAGCAAAGGGTAATGGTCAATGGGTGTTTTTGTGACTGGAAGGCTGATTCCAGTGGGGTTCCACAGGGCTCAGTACTAGCTCCTTTGCTTTTTGTGATATATATTTCAATGATTTGGACTTGTATGTAGGGGGTATGATTAAGAAATTTGCAAATGATACAAAAATTGGCCATGTGGTTGCTAGTGAAGAAGAAAGCTGTAAACTGCAGGAAGGCATCAATAGACTACTTTGTGAAAGTGTACGCACCCAGGCCCGGCGCGTTGCAAGCACCCTTCTTTGAAGAAGTGTCTGTTCTCTTGAGCTCTATCGATAGCGGCGAGTGCATTTTAACTGTACCCTCGAGGTGAGGGATCGCTCCAGTCCCCAGCACGGCCAAGCATTGAATTCGGTGGTGGGATAATTATTGGAAAAAAATTCTGAGGGATACAGTGAATCGTCATTTAGAAAGACTCGGATTAATAAAAGACAGCACGGATTTGTTAAGCGAAGGTCATGTCTGATCAGCTCCCTCAACTTGGTGGACGTCTGGCGGAATCTCCATCCCGACTCCAGCACCTTCACGTGGAGGTCTGGAGGAGGAGGGTCCCGAATCGACCGCCTCTATGTTTCGCAGGCGTACGTCTCCCGCCTCTCGGCGGCCTCCATGCGGCTGGTGCCGTGCTCGGACCACAACCTGGTGTGGGCGGAGTTCACTCTGCTCTGCACGCGGGCAGGGTCCGCGTACTGGCACTTTAACAACCGGCTGCTGGAGGACGAGCAATTCCGGGACTCGTTCCGTCAATTCTGGCCGACTGGAGAAGAAAGCAAGGGGGCTTCCCTTCCTTGAGGCTATGGTGGGATGTGGCCAAGACTCACATCTGTGTCTTCTGTCAGGAGTACGCGAAGGGGTCGACCAAGAGGCGGGAAGCCGAGATCGGGAACCTCGTGAGGGAAGTGCTCGACTTGGAGTCCCGCCTCGGTCATGCCATTGTGAACCCAGCCCTGTGGCAGGCGTACAAAGAGAAGGGTGCGCTGAGGGACCTGCAGCTTGTAGGGTCCCAAAGCGCGTACGTGAGGTCGCGAATCCAGATCCTGGAAGATTTGGACCGCGCCTCACCCTTCTTCTACTCACTGGAAAAATGGCGGGGGGTCCATAAATAGCACGTCGAGCTGCTGGCTGACGACAGATCCTCCATCACAGATCCGGAGGGAATGGGCCATTTGGTCCAAACCTACTACGGAACCTTGTTCACTCTGGATCTGTCCAGTGAGGACGTGCGCAGACCTTTGTGGGAGGACCTGCCGCAGGTCAGCCCAGAGGGTGCCAAAGGATTGGAGGCTCCGCTCACATTGGCGGAGCTGACTGGCGCCCTCCACCAGCTCTCGAGGGGCAAATCCCCAGGGCTGGATGGGTTGACCGTGGAGCTCCTCAGGGCGTTCTGGGACGTCCTGGGGGAACGATTACGCGTGGGTCCTGGGGGAAAGCCTAGCGACCGGAGCGATGCCCCTCTCGTGGCGCAGGGCGGTCATCATTCTGCTGCCGAAGAGGGGCGATCTCTGCCTGCTTAAAAACTGGTGTCCGGTCTCCTTCCTCAGCACGGATAAGATCTTTGCCCGGGCTATGTCTACCCGCCTGGGCTCCGTGCTGGCCCACATGATCCACCCCGATCAGTCCTGCACGGTCCCGGGCTGGTCCATCCAGGACAACATCCACCTGGTCCGGGACCTGATCCATCTTTCCCAGAGGACTGGTCAGTCGGTTGCCTTTCTCTCCCTCGATCAGGAGAAGGCGTTCGACTGGATCACGAATACCTTTTCGGGACTCTGCACGCATTCGGACTCAGACTGCATTTTGTGGCCCGGGTCCGACTTTTATATGCCGCCGCAGAGTGTCTGGTTAAAGTTAACAGCTCCTTAATGGCGACCCTTCGCTTTGGGAGAGGAGTGCATCAGGGATGCCCCATGTCTGGCCAATTGTATACCATCTGCGTGGAGCCATTCCTGTGCGTGCTTTGCAGGAGGTTGGCAGGATTGGCACTGCGCGGGCCGGCCATACTGGTCGTCGTCTCGGCTTATGCCAATGACGTGCTCCTTGCGGTCACAGATCTCGTTGACTTGCGGAGGATGCGCGAGTGCCAGCAGACCTTTTCTGCCGCGTCCTCCGCAAGATTCGATTGGGAGAAATGTTCCAGACTCCTGGTGGGTCACTGGCGGGTGGAGTCCCTACCGGAGGAGTTGACACCTTTTACGTGGAGCACCACGCACCTCCTCTATCTGGGAGTCCACCTTAGCCCCGCTGAGGAAGCCTGGCTGGCAAACTGGCAGGAGTTGGAGGCAAAAGTCACCACGCGGCTGGGGCGGTGGACAGGACTGCTCCGAGTGCTTTCCTACAGGGGCCAAGCACTGGTCATAAACCAACTGGTGGCCTTGATGCTGTGATACCAGTTGGTCACTTTGGCCCCACCCCCTGCATTCGCCACCAAGATCCAGAAGAAACTCGATTTCTTCTGGGGCAAGAGGAAACACTGGGTCTCTGCTGCGGTCCTGAATCTCCCGATCGAGGAGGGCGGCCAGTTGCTGGTGTGCGTCCGCACCCAGGCTGCAATTCTCCACCTTCGGACCCTGCAGAGATAACTGTACGTCGAGCGTCCTCCCAGATGGCATGCACTGGTGACGTATTTTTTCCGCCGGAGCACTGCCTACAAGACGACACGCAGCTCCCGGCGGAGAACGTTAGCCGAGCTTCTCTGAGGGAGTTGCCTGTCTTTTACCGGGATCTATTCCAAGTCTGGAACGTGGTCGCCTCCAGTCAGGGTGCTCCCCCGCCGGCAGAGGAGTGCCTCAGCTGTCTAAGTGGCCGGCTCTGGGGATGGACTGACGGGTGGAGGAGTAGCCGAAGCCCCCAGGCCACCCCTCACTGTGGATGACGAGGGGGCTCAGGAGTGCGGATCGGACCCAGGCCCCAAAACCCTCCTCGAGAGCCAGTCCCGTACAACCTGAGCCGCCTCTCGGAAATGCCCTCCGTGCCATTCCACACAGTGCGGAGGGGTTTCCTGTGCGGGCTACTCCTGCACACTCTCCACCTCATCACCCTTGTCAGTCGGCCGGACACGCCCTGCCAGTCTGTGTTGCCATCTGGCAGTGTGGGGAAACCCCGGTGGAGGTCTCTCTACCTGGGAGTCCTCCCCCTATACATCTGGAATCTGGGATGGAGGGAAGGCCTATGCACCAGACTTTTAAGCAGGTTCACGGACTCCCAGGCTGCCTGTAATTTCTGGGGCCTGGACGAGTCCATGTTTATATAGCGTGTGCGAGGTTGCAGCCCCTCTTTTGAGTATTTAAAGGGGCTGCTCCTCAAGTTTTAGCTTCACCTCAGCCCCACGCTCCTGATCTTTGGGCACTCGGTGCAGAGGGGCGTGGGCCGGGAAGAGGATCTCCTCGTCGGTCTGCTCCTGGAACTGGCCAAGATGGCAATTCACAGGTCCAGGCTGCAGGCCATCGGGGGAATCCGTCCGCCCCGATTGCCTGCCCCTCTTCCGAGGTTACATTTGCGCGCAGGCGTCCTTGGAGAAGGAGCATGCTACGTACGCTGGTACGCTTGAGGCCTTCCGCAACCGGTGGGCACCACTGGGACTGGAGTGCATAATTGATGCCAAGAATGGCATTTTAATTTGCGTTTTGTTTGATTTATCTGTTTTAATAAAGTTATTTTATAAAATATATATAAGAGATCCTGAGGAATAAAGGCCCCTTCGACATAAAATACATAAAAGGGGCCTGGGGTATAAAGGCCACTTCAAAAAAAAAAATAAAAACAGGGTGAGATACAAAGTAAAGCTCCCTCTACACTGTCCCATCCATCCTAGTCAGGAATTCTTTTTACTCCACCAGTATAAGGCATTCTTTAAATAACACACACCAAGCCCCTGAATCATTAAGATTTAGTAATGATTTAGGACCCCTTTGGCTGGAGACCCAGTTCAGAACTGGACTGAGACTGTCAAAGCTTGGTCACTGTTGTAATGTATGAAATGTGACAGCCTAGTCACATGCAGCAACCTCCCAATAAAAGCTGAGTGTCAAACGACCAGATCTGTTTTATTGATGTTGTTTGAGGGATGAATATTAGCCCCTGGGTCAGTGGTTCTCAAACTGCGGTCTGTGGCGAGCATCTGGGGGGAAATCTGTTGCTGCAATGGTGGAGGTCGGGCAAGTGCCTTGGCTGGTGGTGTCCTTGTGGCAGAAACACTTCACACCAGGCAGTGTGTTAACAGGCCAGTAAACACCAGAGGGGGAGTGGGGGGGGGAACCCTTGGTGAAAAACTCAGTCGCCGTGCAGTGAGGGTCACATCCTAAACGGTGCCCACGTTCCCACCATGAGGCAGCGAGGCCAATGCCACTCCAGGAAGAGCTGTGAAGTATTCAAGCTGCTGTTTTCACATCACCCACCGCATCAGCATTCACTACATCATACAGCCCTGCCAAAATTACACACAAGTCCCTTTAACAGGATGCTAATGAACTTTATACTCAGCAGTGTAAATGTGCGTGGAGTTTACAGTTTTTAAGAGTTTAGATGGTTGGGCCGCGAAGGGGGTCTGTGCTTACAGATCCATTTGAGGTGGGGTCCTCTAACCTGAACCGCTGGGTTAGGAAACCAGGCACAATTCCCCTGGTTCGATTTCAGTAAGCAAGCTGACATTTAATGGGAGAAATAGACTGGGCACCGTCACAAGTGCAGTCAGAAGCTGAGCTGTGCGCCTACATCTCAGTAACTTCACGACCGTGCCTGCAGCAGCTGGGAATGACAAAATGATGGAGTCAGGCCACTTTTACAGCAAATCCTTTATTTACCGATTTGTTTTTTTTTTCAGTTTAAAATCTCTCAGTTTTGCACTACCTTAACATTTCACTAGCGCCAGGCAGCGCTGTGCCCAATTACAGACACAAACTCCATTGTACACACATTTATTATACCAGACAGTCCCATTTTTCCTGCATTGCCAATGGATCCCTCCCTCCCTCCCTCACCCACCCCCCCTATTAGGTTAAAAAGAGAGACAATGTGAGTCAGCATTAGAAATCGAGGAGGACACAGGGTAGCAGGACCAATGTGGAGCCTGGCCTTCAGGGTTTCGCTACTCGCCGCGCGGTCTATCCACGGTGGCGACCCTGCGCGCGCTCAGCGCTGCCCGTCGCACGCCCTCTGCGCAGTCACTCAAGGTCCACCAAAAGGAAAAAAAAAACACTGAATAGCCGCGGTGAAGTGTCAAGGGTAACCACAGGACTTCCGACGCCATTTTGGGCGGATGAACGTTTTGTGTTTTACTTTTTAAAAACAATTTTTGGAACTGGCTGCCCGCCCCGTGGCATTGCTCATGGCAGGTATGAGGATGGACCACAATTTGAGCATGAGAAATTTATACCATGCACAAAGCATTATTCTGATGCTGCATGCGATGTAATGTCTCCCTTCAAAGACAAGGCACAATATTTATGCATTTCAGGTTAACTGAACTTAGGAAGATCCGTGGGTCAATTAGAGGCTAACTGTTCCAAGACAAATCCCAGGGTCAATTAGAGTAAAATTATTCAGAAGCAGACCCTAGGGCCAATTAGAGGTGAGACTACTTTTTAAATACTTTAAAAAAAAACATAGTTTAACACCTGGAGCCTGTCGTTACTTTCTGTTGCTGTAGAAGATTCATTGTATGTGGCAAAAGATTGGCTCTCCCACCCCCGCAACTTTTCCCCCGCACCCCCCCCGCCCCCCACTTCTCTTTAAAATGCATCACACACAAATTTGCTTGCGTAACACCTGAACTGTGACTGGTGTGGGTCAAAAACTTTACATATATTGCTCCATACCTGGAAAAAAGATTTAAAGACCGAGTTGATCAGCAAGAACTGCTTTCTCGGTCTGGCCCCTAACAGAACCACTGGGTCCTGAACTGCACAGGCTGTGGAGGGGGTTGGTGAGGAAACGAGACAGAGAAAGCAAAGACTGGTTTTGTGTGCTTTCAGAGGGACGTGTGCTTGTGCTGAACCCAGTCCAAGTAGTGGACAGTGTTTAGAGTACTTATACTTGTGCTGCCCATCGTAGGCCACAATTTAAAAGGATAAGAAATTTATATACCATGTACAAATCATTATTCTAATGGTGAGAAAGGCCCATTAACATCTGCATTATCTATTGTATGGTGCAAAATCTCTTGCATCACACTCTGACCAACAGATCAGGGGAAAAAATAAAGGACGTGTGCCAACTTCAAACACATTCTGGCAAACCGTCCTCACCGAGCTAGTCTTGCAGGGTCCTGCGGTGGGTCTCAGTGCACCTCAGCTCACTCGGTGACTGGCTGCTGCCGCTGCCAAGCGTGAGGGAGGGCAGTACACAGAGACACAAACTAGCAAAACTCAAGGGAAGTAGTAAAGGAGAAAGAGGGCCCAGGAGGCTTTCTGGGACAGGCCAGTCTCAGCTCTCAGTAACGTGTACAGACGGTGAGCAAGTAGGATCACACACACACAGGGAATCTGATCAAAATTCCACCATTAAATTCCACAAGCCGACTGTTAATTAGCATGATTCCAGACAGCACAATTCAGTGATGTTCAAGGGGCCAGGTTTCCTGCCCGGCTAGGAGGTGCAAAATCTAGCCCTGTGTTCGTGCGCCTTTTTCACCTGCACGCGGAAGATGGCGGCTGCTGGAGAAAGCTTCCGGGGGGACGGGGGGGGGACGGGGGGAGGGACGGGGGGAGAATTCTTGCCTTGTCTTCCGTGCGCCACCCAATAACTCTTTAAAAAAAAGATATATACAGTATCCGTTTGCAACCGAAGCAGAATGTTAACAGTTTTTTTTTTATATATCTGTAACCACAGGATAAAGTAGTCAAACCATTTGGCTAAATCTTTTCTTCCTAAACATTCATCTCCCAATTTTCACCTGCTTTCAGATATTTGTGGAAAATCTAACCCTCGGGAGAAGGAAGGATTCAAAAGGTAGATGTCAAGTCCGATGGTTAGAAGGGACATTTCACGTAGGCATTCTCCGTATGGTGGGTCTGACTTGGGAGGAGTCAGAGAATAAAGGATCTCACCTATATCAATCCAGCCTGGCATGGCACCAGTTACTGCTGGTCTAAGTATTTGCACTCTCCTCCCCCGCCTTCCCCTCAGTCGGTGCCTGCTAACAAACACCTTGACAGCGCGATGAGGAGCGTTCCTGGTTTAAACACTCGGAGGGTCGACTACTCCTCAATTACAGGCAATCACAGATCGGAAAGCTTTAGCCCACAGAAGCAATCCTGGACTGGTGATGCACAAGTCGCAACCCTCCCCCAACCTTGAGACAGGACAGTTCACCCAGGCAGAGCCAGCCCCTGGTTCCTGATGCCAGGCGCGCGCGCGCACACACATATCTGGGCCGACCGCTGGTCCAACATGCTGCAGACCAGACAGCTTTGCCCCGGGCTTTCCTCCCCCCCCGTCCTCCTGCCGCTGGGCGCAATCGCGCAGGAAAAGAGCTCTAGAAGGAACAATAAATGCATTTATCCGAAAATAGCCTCATCTCTTCCCACCCTCCCACCCCCTAAACATGACATTAAAAAGGCAGCGTCTTACATTAATAACCCTGCAGGCTAATGATTAGGGGAAAAAAAAATAAAAAAATCGCTCGAGCTGAAAAGCAAATCTTTTTGTGTAAAAATTAAAAATAAACACGCACGCACACTGAAGCTTGCTGGAAGGCTGTGGCAGATGAGACTGTACAAAGTTCAAAGCATCGTAAATACAAAAAGCAACTTTGAGACTCTGCTTGGTTTTCACCCATCCTCCCCCCCCCCCCACATTAGTTCACACCTCCATCAAATCACTCTGGAGCATTAATTCGGAAGGCAAGGTTTCCGAGAAGAGTTAAAAATAAAAGATAAACCAAAAAAGGAAAACACAGCCTCCTCCTTCTCCCCTCTGCAGCCCTGTCCAAAAACAAAAGAGCTCACCGTGGGCTGGCAAAAGGGGCAAATTCTCCCCCCCCCCTCACGCCCCATAATCCTTCTCTAATCTAGTCACATTTACTGGTGCGGGAAGATTGCACCATCTGCTCAGAAGACCAAACTCAACGTCTGCAGATCCACAGCCTGTAGCAATCTTCCTGAATAGCGGTGATGTTTGTGCTGGGAGAGGCGGTTAATGGAGAACGTCGGGGAGAAGACGACACACACACATATCTGCGTTATACTAACGGAACAGGATTTTCTGTCATGAACGCAGCAGTAGTCTCTCTCTCTCTCTCTCTCTCCCCCACTCCCCAAACTACCATTTCATAAAATACTTGAGTGTCCAAATCCAGGCGACACACATCAGTCACTGTGCCAACCCTCATGAGGCTGCTCTGCCCACTGCGTGGGGAAATGCAACAAAGCGCGTCAACTTTATGCAAGACGCAATGTTTGCCACAAGGGAGGGGGAAGAGAGAGAGAGAGAGTGGGGGAGTTGGGTGGGGGGTGGAGGGGAAGGAGTCTGACTGTGGGACAGGAGATGCTGGCTTTACGAGGCAGCTTCAGCTTCACAACAGATAATGCGGGACACGTGCAATAGCGTGGACGGGCAAGTCTTTTGACTTGATCTCTGCTCCTTTTGCGTAGGGGCACGTCCTGGGAAAGGGTCTTTGTGCGCTGGGGGCCTGAGGGAGGGAACTCATTCTGCAGATCCTGAGAGGGCGGGTACTTCTCCGGGAAATTCCACACAAATGTCAGACCAGAAGTAGATTAAGATCACGTCACAAAATGTGCAAAAAATGATTTCCCACCCCCGACCCCTGCCCTGCCCCCATAAAAGATAACCCCCGTTAGTTTCTTTCCCCCTGCTCCTTGGGTCATTGGGCAGTGCAGGCAAGGTTTACTGCCCATCCCCCTAACCCCTGCTTTCCCCCCCCCCCTCCCACCAAGACCAACTTCCACCATGGACAAACTCTCTCTCGCTTACAAAAGTCAGCACCAAAACACGCCCGGTGACGGAAAGTGGCATTCTACTGATGGGCACCATTCTGTGCAGCTTCACTCAGGACTCGCCCACAGAGCAGGTCAATCAGAGTTCGAAATATTGAGCTAAAGAAAATTCAAGGGTGTTACTTGTGTACGTGTGTGTGTTATAATGATGAGAGCGTGTGTGCCCACGCGAGTGAGAACGGGCATGCGCGAGTGCAAGAGAACGTGCGTGTATGTGAGCGTGCCTGGGCAGGAGCGAGCGCGTGTGGACGCAAGCGAGAGAGGGAGAGGGAGAGGATTTTATACATTCCGCATGAACTACTGTGGTATGTCTGCTGAGGAAAAGCTGAAATGCCCCCTAAAGCCAGGCACTCACTTTGCTTAAACAAGAGTAAAAATAAAATTAAACAAAAAACAAAACAGATCATCTAACACCAGCCGAGAATTTGAGTAAAACCCCCACAGCCACCTGCTGCTCCGCTGGAATGAAACTATGTTGGAGGCTGGCTGAGAGCCTGGGCTGGGGGACGCACACCGCTGAGCTTTCATCGGTAACCATAGTAACTGTTGTAGTAGCGGTTTCGCTCCTCGTAGTAACGGTGCCACTGGAGACAGAAGGGGAAAAGAGAAAACAAACAGCACACTAATGGTTAGAAAAGATCCTTCTCCACTGGTCTCTCACTATACACCCACAACACTTACCCAAGCGGCCAACTGTCGCATGCAAGCCTTAACAGTGCGCTGGCGGGTTATTCAAACACAGGGGGCATCGCAGCATAGCCTGATGCTCAGAGCGCGTCACAAACACGCTCACCAACGTGCAAAACGAGCTAACTGGTGTGGGGGGGGAGGGGGGCCCTCCCCTCCCTAGCCACCGTCTCAGCCCTGACTACTGCTCTGGCAGACATCTGCCAGCCTACAGACTAAACAACAAACCCTGGGACGTTCTGCGATTGCACATTCACCCACTGGGGTCCAAAAAAAACCCCGCATGTGCGGGCAGCCACCCACCCTGCCACCGCCTCATTTCCAGATTACAGGGAGGCAGTTACAAGTTGCCTTCGGCCGTTTACCCCCATTAGTCCAGGTCACCCTACAGCCTGAATGCTGAATGAACACCAACAGGCACATACCTCGCGAGCGTAGTCCCGGTAATAGTCCCGGTATCTGTGGTAGTCGTAGGGCTGCGCATAGGGCCGGTCGTACTGCTGCCTGTATCGGTCGTAGGCTTTATGGTAATCCTGTGGCAACAAATCAGTGGTCAGTGCGTTACGACGCAGGGGCAAGTATTACTCGTCGACTAGCACCACTTTGGAAAACGGGTTCCGAATCCTTTACCCAAATCACGGAGAGATACGCAAGAGGAGCCTTCCCTGAGGAGTCCTGGGTAAAGGGAACCAGCAGCTCATCTTACCAAAGTGTAACGCACGAGGTTAATCAAATTGAGGAGGCAAAACCGAGGTCAGGAAAGAGAATAAGTTCCATGTTATACTCTTAACTGATTCTCCATTGTGCATATGTGGCGACCCCTCCTTCCCTTGGTCCTAAAAGAACCAAGGCGAGTGGATGGAGCTAAGATACAGATCAGTTGTGAATGGTGGAATGGGCGTGAGGGGCTGAATGGCCTCCTCCTGTACACCTGTGATCGAATGTCTCTCTTACCTCTCTGTAGGCTGGGTTGTTGCCATAGGCCGGACCCCAGCCCTGCCCGTACTGCGGCCGATCATAGTTCCTGTTGTCCCACCTCCCCATACGGTAACCACCTGGCAGAACAGAGAAAGAAAACGTGAGGGCAGTTTATTTATTGTGTGCATCCTGAATGCTATCGAGTTCTGAGTGTTGTTGGAGCTGCACCCTTCCAGGCAAGTGGAGAGGATTCCATCACACTCCTGACTTGTGCCTTGTAGATGGTGGACAGGCTTTGGGGAGTCAGGAGGTGAGTTACTTGCCGCAGAATTCCCAGCCTCTGACCTGCTCTTGTAGCCAGCGTTTATAGGCTGGCCCAGTTAAATTTCTAGTCAATGGTGACCCCCAGGGATGTTAGTAGAGACTCGACCGTGGTAATGCTGAGAGGAGACGGTTAGGTTCTCTCTGGTTGGAGATGGTCATTGCCTGGCACTTGTGTGCAGAGAATGTTACTTGCCACTTATCAGCCCAAGCCTGGATATTGTCCAGGTCTTGCTGCATTTCTACACGGACTGCTTCAGTATCTGAAGAGTCGCCAATGGTGCTGAACATTGTGCAATCATCAGCGAACATCCCCACTTCTGACCTTATGATTGAAGGAAGGTCATTGATGAAGCAGCTGAAGATGGTTGAGCCTAGACACTACCCTGAGGAACTCCTGCAGTGATGTCCTGGTACTGAGATGATTGGCCTCCAACAACCACAACCACCTTCCTTGGTGTTTGGCATGACTCCAGCCAGCGGCAGGTTTTCCCCGATTCGGGTTCAGGGATCCCCAGTTTACTATCCCTCCTCAATAATTCCCTGGAAAGCCTGGGGTTAACGTGCAAGAATGAAAAGAAACCAATCTCTTTGATAAACAAGGTTACAGCGCTAATCCGCACAGGGGCGGCGTCTCACCGTAGTTCCTGTCTCGGTCGTTGCGGTTACGGTAGTTACGTCGATCCTGCCGTTTCTCCTGCTGTGGCCGGGCTTTCTTTGCCTCCTCTCTGTACTTGCTCACCAGTTTGCTGGCCTGCTCTTTCTCCAGCTCCACGTAAGTTACCTTGTCTAGGAAGTCGCTCGTCTCGGGCAGCGTGAAATTTACTGAAATCAACATTAAAAAGGAATTAAGAAAGGGAGACGCCGGAAATAACAGGATGCAGAAACTCCCTACAGCTGGCCTGCCGGTTAATAGTTTGAGCAAAGCCAGTCAGAGCAGGAAGGCACTGGTTCCACTGCCAGCTTCTGTTGAGTTAGTTGGTTTTTGTTGTTTCACACATTACAAGTAACTTTCTGGGTTGGTGTTGGTGGAGACGGGGTACCAAAAGGGATGTGAATACAGACCCTACCCATGCTCGCTCTCCACTGCCCAGACAGTAGGCACGTGGATGTCAGTGTAGGATGGGATTGGGATGAGCTGAACAGCTTGCCCTCTTTCTTTGCCGTCAAGCCTCTCTCTGGTCAGGTGGTTATCGCCACCTCCGCTCCTAAAGGCGCTGACTGAATCTTCTTATATTTTGTGATAGAATCTTAGACTGCAGTAGGAGGCCATTCAGCCCATCGTGCCTGTTCTGGCTCTTTGTAAGAACCGGCCAATTAGTCCCCCACCCCGCTGTTCACCGACAATCCTGAACATCCTTCCCCTTTAAGTATTTATCCAATTCCCCTTTTTGAAAGTCACTATTGAATCTGCTTCCACCGCCCTTTCAGGCAGCGTGTTCCAGATCACAACAACTGGCTGCGTTAAAAAAACAAATTCTCCTCATCTCCCCCCTCTGGTTCTTTTACCAATTATCTTCAATCTGTGTCCCTCTGGTTACCGACCCTCCTGCCAGCGGAAACAGTTTCTCCTGATTTACTCAATCAAAACCCTTCATTTCGTACACCTATTAAATATTCCCCCCCTCCATACCTTTCATTTCATTCAGTGCAAAGTCTGGGACATCCTCGCCTTCTTCCGCCGTTCGCAGCTTCATCCTCGTCTTCCAGTCCTCGTCGCTTGGGCAGATCACCACAGCCTGGCGGTAAAACCCTTTGAACGGGATCATCTTCCGCCGCTGAGCTGAGCTGTATACATTGGTCTGAAAGGGAGGCGGGCGCAGAGGCCATTAATGGCAAAATGTTATCACCCAGAGTCAGAATGCTAACAGTATATGGAGGGAGGGACCCACTCTTACTCGCAGGGAGCTTCACAGTCACCATCAGCACTTTGATACCTTGCCAAAGTGGTGAGAGACGAGTGTTGGGGGGGGGGGGGGTGCAGCAGCGAAGGGGCCTGTGGTAGCGGTTGTGGTCAGGAGTGGAACCACAGGGATGGCAAGCAGGAGCAGGCAAGTGACATATGGCAGCAAGAGAGCGGCTAAGACTGGAGAGAGAACTGCAGTCGGATTAATCACATCCTTCCCGATGGCGGCTGTGAGCCTCAAATGTATGCTGCTTCCTGGGGTGTCAGGGCCCGATTAGGTTATTCCACTGTTAATCACTGCACCGCTCTGAGCGGGATTGTTCCGACACACACATGATTAGTATTGTGGAGAAATCACCCTGCTTTTAGCGGGAGATGTTGCTGCAGTTTTGGCACAAGTTCAGTTCGCTGCGGTTCACAGACTCTTTTCTAAAAAAAAAAATAGACTCTGTAGACTGCTGTAGTGCACTGTCTGTTGCCAGTCCTGCTCTAAGCCCCATCCTGCTTGACACAGCAGTGTTAATAAACACTTTGAATATTTAGTGGGCCACCACCTGAAGATGAAAGTACCTGATCGAGGATGTAGTTGCGCTTCTTGCAAGCAGCGATCTGGATCAGCTTGCTTAAGGATTGCGTCGCCTGCTGAATCAGATTATTCCGACGCTCCGGCTTCATTTCGGGACCCTCCAGTCCTTTGACCTGGGAGAACGGAACCGCAGAGCGCACAGTGAGCATTTTCATTGTCAAGTGTCAGCGGGTTTATATTAAACAGCTTCCCCACCCCTGTTCTCCTGAAAGCGCCTACTCGTGCTGGGGTACAGTTCCACAGGCAAGTCTGGAATGTTTGTCAGGACAGCTGTCTCACCAAAGAGTAGCATTTCCAACAAAGCGGCACTCCAACTGTACTGCTCCAGTTAGCTAGACTGCATGCTCCTGCTCTGATTTGCAACTTGAACCCACAGTCAAACAAGCCACGCTGATCTATGCAACATTACAATTGCTTGAAGCTGGTCAAGCTACCAGCTCCCAAGTCTCTGAAGGATTTCTGGACTTTTTAAACTGCCAGTGTTAAGGAAACTAAAGGATTGACAAGCGCCCTGGACAATTTACCTGCTATAGGAGTGGAGTTTGGTTAACAGGACTGTTAAACTGACTTTTCAACAAGGGAAGGCAGACGGTCTTGAAGGCTAAAGATAAGGAGGCCTTGAGACAGGGAAACACCAGGTGTTTATTGGTGTCAGTCTGTACAACCATGGCAGCGAGACAGCAAGCGAGAGAGAAAGGAAAGATACCGGAAAGGTTTGCTTTCAGCAGCAAGATGGTATATAAAGCCAGTCATTTTACTCAGTTCAAAGCAGCCGTCCATGAGACTGACCCGACAACAGTCCACAAGACAGACAGGAGCAACTCCCGGGAAAGTTGATGGATTATTAACCTCTGTCTCTTAAAACAGAAGAATCGAGCGGGATCACTCATGAAGGTTGCATGAATCTCTCTCTGTAAACCTTGCTGCATTATAATGTTAATAAAACCAAGTTGTTAAATGAAAGATTAAAGAAAGGCTTCACTTATCTTACCTCTGATGACCCTAAAAGAGTGTAGAGAGACACTCGCACAGAAACCCAACATCTCTTACCCTCATCTTGTCCAGAATGTTGTGTGTTCCCAGTACAGTGTACCTCTTCTCTGGATTCTCAGTCACGTGTTTCTTCACCCAGGTAGTCTTACCAACCCCTGGCATCCCCACCATCAGTATAACCTGTAGCGAGAGGCAGGTACTTTACAGCTATAGACAATCCCAATCCAAGGTATCGTATCACACGCACGCACCCTCTCTGCCCCACTTTCACATTCTCACCAGCAGAGAATTTCTCTTTTCCTCCTGGTACTTACTTCACAGGCATCCTTAGCTTTGGGCCCAACTGCACCCCGAACACGCTCCTCCAGGGGAACACTCTGGACGAGCGTGTATTCCTCTGGGATCGGGAAGAAAGGCTCCTCCTTATGACCAAAGTTGCACTCCACTGCGCAGTTTTTCGACAGGATGTGCGGGAACAGCGCCCTCTCGCCGAGAGAATCTTTGCTAACCGTGAAGGCGACTCCGAGGCACACTCCATTCTTCGAAAAGGAAAGTTCCACTTGCTCGCCGTCAAAATTCTGCAAACGGAAAACAACAGGCTGTTTACAATGGGCTCCTAGCAACCCGACAACACAGCCTCAAGTCCTCACCCCAATCATACTCACTGCGGAGATCTGCGACAGGTCAAGTCACTTCCAACACACACACTTCCTGAACTGGGACACGGGTTCAAATCCAGACCAGACTGACGGGGATGAAAGTCTTCAGTGTCTGATAACTCCAAGGTTCTGTGTGACGGTCTCAATTCAGCCCTTATTGACCACAGACCAACAGCACAAACTTGCCTCAGTCCGTCACTAATTAGCAATCTCACTCACAGGCCAAAGGACGGCTGGTGTGGGAAATGCAACAAGGTCACAATGCAGCAGCAATGGAAATCCAGGACTGGGACAGTGTAGAGGGAGCTTTACTCTGTATCTAACCCCCGTGCTGTACCTGTCCTGGGAGTGTTTGATGGGGACAGTGTAGAGGGAGCTTTACTCTGTATCTAACCCCCGTGCTGTACCTGTCCTGGGAGTGTTTGATGGGGACAGTGTAGAGGGAGCTTTACTCTGTATCTAACCCCCGTGCTGTACCTGTCCTGGGAGTGTTTGATGGGGACAGTGTAGAGGGAGCTTTACTCTGTATCTAACCCCGTGCTGTACCTGTCCTGGGAGTGTTTGATGGGGGACAGTGTAGAGGGAGCTTTACTCTGTATCTAACCCCGTGCTGTGGATATTGCTCAATTTCAATGGACAAAATGGAAAGTGATTTTAGCCCCAGCCTTAATCTTGAGATGTACGGAATAAAATGTCAAGGGGAGGGCATTTGCAGCTGAGACAAATGAGCCATCTAATCAGACCCAAATTGAATTACTTACAGCGAAACAACCAATTACATCATTTTCATCAAACGTCTCTCCGTACTCCTCAAACTTGCAGTTTTCCCACTTTCTCCCAGCTCCATCGTACCCATAGGAAAACTCCCCGTCTCCTGCAAGGTGTTAAAAATTAAGCATTACTGGAAGAGAAAAAAGCACCCTCAGCGCCCCACTCCCAAAACACATGGGAAACATTAGTCAGAGTACGGGGGGTGCAACAAGAAAGGGCGAGACATTTCCATGGGCGGTTACTTACCCAGCTGTAGTGAGGAGCTGTCCAGGGACCAGCCCACACGAACAATGTGTCCCTCGCTTTCACTCTCAGGAAGCTGCTTCACAGGGAACTTCTGGGTCACCTGGAATCGAATTGGGAAGCGTGTCTGTTAATGCAGACCTACTGATAAGTAATACCCGTCTGCATCCTCTCCTCTGGAGATGCTGGAGTATAATTCCCGGCATCCCAGGCAGCCAACTGATAGTTGAAACAGCATGGCCCCAAGACAGGATGGTGAGGGTCAGCAGTTTATTCGACCACAGGAGGCACACTGCGACAGAGTCTGATCCTGCACAGAGACTAGGCTTAAACCCATTTGCACAGCATGGTTCAGAAAAATGGCGCCACACAGACCTGCACAGGCGACAGTCACCCTCCAGTATCACAGCTAAGTCCCCATTCTTCACCAGGACAGGAAGGCGGCAAGCAGGCAATTCAACCATGGGCAGGCATCGCAGCCGATCCTGACTCCGAGGCAGATTTCTGCTTCCAAGTCGCTGGAGGGGACTTGGGAGCGGTTACCCTGCCCCGCAGAGACACTGCAGCTTCCCGTAACCTTTCTCCCGCTGAGATCAGCTAACGACACACATAATCGGGGTCACGCCAGAACGCAGCGGAAGCTGGTCCTTACCTTCACCTCGAAGCAGACTTTGTCCTTTGTCACTCCGTAGGTAGCCCGTGCGCCGCCCCAGAGGTAGGCAAACTTCTCGGGGGAGAGGGGCTGCCCACCGTAGCGGTCTTTGGCCACTTGGAAGTGAATATCGGAGTTATCTGTTGGGAAGAGGAGGAGGAGGAGAGGTGAAACACTCAGCACGTCCAAAGCATCAGGCTATCGGGTATGTAGATCAGCTGCGACTGAGACACAGCAAATCTGCTCTATTTAATAGAAAACAGATCACAGTAGAGACTTAAATGACCACCCCGGTGGTTCAGTTTGTAACATGGATGGAACTCGACCAGCCCTTACCACTCCCCACCCTGGAACCTGTAAGGTACAAAGTCTGTTCTGCTGGCCAATGTAAACCCCAAGCCGGTTTAATGTCCAATATGTGCAGCAGCAAACGGTGCATGCTATGAGTCCTCGAGATACGATCTTGTCGATGAAGCATCTTCGAACGGAGCCTGCTTGACCGGAATTTTTAGAAGAAAATCTATCTGGAACAAATAGCAACAAACTCACGGAACCAATTGTCTTCACGTCTTCCGATTCTCCCCCACGCCACCACCAGCTCCCCCACCCCCACCACCTTCTGCAACCCCAAAGCCATTCTTCACGATTCTGTTTACACTGGCTTGATATCAAGATTAAAAGACCATTTTTTTTTAAACTGATGGAGTAAACGTTGACCTTTGCCTCACAGAACGTCGCACTTACAGGTGTCGAGACAAACTAAACTGTCGTCAAATTCCTCTTCAGCCTCCTCCTTCCCCACAGGCACCGGGGACCTGGCCCTGTAGGGGGATCAACAGACACAACTTAGATACTGGAGCGGAAATCGGGGCACGGGGGCTCAACAAAGGGGCGGAAGAGATTCAGGGCACCATGAGTGAGAATAAGCTGAAGCTCAATTGTGGAGTAGGGGGGAGAAAAAAAAAAAGAGATGGAGCAATGATAACAGAGGAGGGCCTTTACACCGAATTTAATGCAGTGCAGCAGGCCATTCGGCTCAACTGGTCCATGCTGGCATTTACGCTCCACATGATCCCAGAGCGAGTGGCGCAGCCACTTAACATAACAAATGGATCACACAACATCGGACGTGTACATTATACTGAACGTTGGTGCTTAAACTCACCCAACGCTGGAAAGAGATTGCAGGCGTGGCTCCAAGGTAAATTAAGCGACAACCGCAAGAAAAGACTCAGGTACTTGGTACATTAAACAAACGTCACCACTTCTCCCACCCTGCCCCCTTGCCAGTTTCCTCCCCTCTTCAGCTCTCTCGCAGACACCGACTCCTCACAGAGCACATGTGCGCGGATGTGACAGGCTCTCCAAAACCACACCCGAGGCCTTTTTCCTGCACCCTCGCCTCTCTACACCAGGGCCCTGAGCCCAAGTACAGTCCAGTAGTGCCAAGATCAGGACAATCAGGTTATCAAATCCCCAGCGTTCATTCTCGGGTTCAGCTATTCAGTGTATAAAACCCACTGAGAAATCGGAGAAAACAAGGGAAAAACGTTTACTATAGTGGGTTTTTAAAAAAAAATATTTAACTTGCAAGTCGCCTATGGCATTGCCCACAACAGCGAATGAATATAACTTTTTTTTTTAATGTACACAAACAAGGGGGAGAAGGAGTTGGGAGATAGACTCAAGAAACTGGCTCGACAAAGCCATCGAGTGCAGAGGCTGCAATGGGGTGACAAATAAATCACAGGATCATTCAGCCCATTACACTGGGGCTAGCCCTTTGAAAGAGCTAGCCAATTATGCCCATTCCCCTGCCCTTTTTGCCATAGCTCAGCAATTTTTTCCCTTTCAAGTATTTAACTGGTTTTGTTTTGAAAGTTACCATTGAATCTGCTACACGAGAACAGGAATTCAACTGAAAGGGCATCAGCGGGCTAGGGATAATTGCACAAGGTGAACAAACGCGATTCAGTACCCGTTTAACATTTTTCATTTAGATTGTTAGAGGTTACAGAGAGTGTTCCTTCAAATTGAGAGTTAGGTGACTCCCCCGGCGAGGAACTAGTTTAACAGTCGCGGGAATTCTCTCACCGGTTGTAGTTTGTCTCCTCTCTGAATTCGTAGTAGCCACGCCCGCGATCCTCATGGCGTCTCTTCTGCCCACGCCGCTCGTTGTCAGACGGTCGCTCCTCACTGCCTGAAGCTCGCTCCTCGCGGCCTCCCTCTCTGGGCTCCCGCTCGCTGTTCGGTTTTCCTGCTGGCACGGCTGAAAGGAAGAGCAACAGGTTACTCTGTGAGCTCATTACGCGGGAGCTCCGAAACTACTCCCATAACAGGAGAGTGAGTGACACCGAACGAAACACATCCCCACTTCTCATTGCTCAGACTCAGCTAGAACAGAGCGACTGGGACATTCCAAACCAACAGGTTCCAGTGCCTTAAACACACATGGTTGAATCAATACAAAACTCCAAAGGCAAGTGCAGCTGCGGTAATAGTTCTTGTCCCCTCGTTGACAAAGTGTTCGTATATAGAAAATAGGTCAGAAAAACTTATTTAACTTAAAGTTTCATTCCACCCCTATCAGGTGATCAGAATACTTGACGAAGCAGGCATGAAGTGGGGACTTGCCTAGTCAGCATGGCTCAAGTGCACAGTGACCAATGGAATCATATGTATGCAAACACAAACCTCAGCTTAAAAGCAGAACCAAAATAAAAACTAAACCTGGTGCATGTCAGACAAAAACAGAGCACGGTCACTGCGATCTTTACAACGTAGAAGCACAGTACCGCAGGAAGCACCAGAAGGGAGCTGAATTGCCTTCAGAGCATCTCACTGGGACTTGCGCTGCACACATCAGAACATCATTCAAATCATTAAGCCAAAGCATTTAGGAACACACTCCCTATGTGATGTTAATCAGTTATTCAGATTGCCCCAACCATCAGTTGAATAATGCATCACTGCCAGAAGATCATCCTTCAGACACAGGCAAAGCATTAAAGGCTAAACGGGGAAAAAATGCCCTTCACACTAATACTACAGTTAGTGTAAACACAGTGAATCAGTGAGAAACCCCTTCACACTGACACTACAGTTAGTGTAAACACAGTGAATCAGAGTGAGAAACCCCTTCACACTGATACTACAGTTAGTGTAAACAGAGAGTGAATCAGAGTGAGAAACCCCTTCACACTGACACTACAGTTAGTGCAAACACAGTGAATCAGTGAGAAACCCCTTCACACTGATACTACAGTTAGTGTAAACACAGTGAATCAGTGAGAAACTCCTTCACACTGATACTACAGTTAGTGTAAACAGAGAGTGAATCAGAGTGAGAAACCCCTTCACACTGACACTACAGTTAGTGCAAACACAGTGAATCAGTGAGAAACCCCTTCACACTGATACTACAGTTAGTGTAAACACAGTGAATCAGTGAGAAACCCCTTCACACTGATACTACAGTTAGTGCAAACACAGTGAATCAGTGTGAGAAACCCCTTCACAATGACACTACAGTTAGTGTAAACACAGTGAATCAGAGTGAGAAACCCCTTCACACTGATACTAGTTAGTGTAAACAGAGAGTGAATCAGAGTGAGAAACCCCTTCACACTGATACTACAGTTAGTGTAAACAGAGTGAATCAGTGAGAAACCCCTTCACACTGACACTACAGTTAGTGTAAACACAGTGAATCAGTGAGAAACCCCTTCACACTGACACTACAGTTAGTGTAAACACAGTGAATCAGTGAGAAACCCCTTCACACTGACACTACAGTTAGTGTAAACACAGTGAATCAGTGAGAAACCCCTTCACACTGACACTACAGTTAGTGTAAACACAGAGTGAATCAGTGAGAAACCCCTTCACACTGACACTACAGTTAGTGCAAACACAGTGAATCAGTGAGAAACCCCTCCACACTGATAATACAGTTAGCGTAAACACAGTGAATCAGTGAGAAACCCCTTCACACTGATACTACAGTTAGTGTATACACAGTGAATCAGTGAGAAACCCCTCCACACTGATAATACAGTTAGTGTAAACACAGTGAATCAGTGAGAAACCCCTTCACACTGACACTACAGTTAGTGCAAACACAGTGAATCAGTGAGAAACCCCTTCACACTGATACTACAGTTAGTGTAAACACAGTGAATCAGTGAGAAACCCCTTCACACTGATACTACAGTTAGTGTAAACACAGTGAATCAGTGAGAAACCCCTTCACACTGACACTACAGTTAGTGTAAACACAGTGAATCAGTGAGAAACCCCTTCACACTGACACTACAGTTAGTGCAAACACAGTGAATCAGTGAGAAACCCCTTCACACTGACACTACAGTTAGCGCAAACACAGTGAATCAGTGAGAAACCCCTCCACACTGATAATACAGTTAGCGTAAACACAGTGAATCAGTGAGAAACCCCTTCACACTGATACTACTGTTAGTGTAAACACAGTGAATCAGTGAGAAACCCCTTCACACTGACACGACAGTTGGTGTAAACACAGTGAATCAGAGTGAGAAACCCCTTCACACTGATACTATAGTTAGTGTAAACACAGTGAATCAGTGAGAAACCCCTTCACACTGATACTACAGTTAGTGTAAACACAGTGAATCAGTGAGAAACCCCTTCACACTGATACTACAGTTAGTGTAAACACAGAGTGAATCAGTGAGAAACCCCTTCACACTGACACTACAGTTAGTGTAAACACAGTGAATCAGTGAGAAACCCCTTCACACTGATACTACAGTTAGTGAAAACACAGTGAATCAGTGAGAAACCCCTTCACACTGATACTACAGTTAGTGTAAACACAGTGAATCAGTGAGAAACCCCTTCACACTGATACTACAGTTAGTGTAAACACAGTGAATCAGTGAGAAACCCCTTCACACTGACACGACAGTTAGTGCAAACACAGTGAATCAGAGTGAGAAACCCCTTCACACTGATACTATAGTTAGTGTAAACACAGTGAATCAGTGAGAAACCCCTTCACACTGACACTACAGTTAGTGTAAACACAGAGTGAATCAGAGTGAGAAACCCCTTCACACTGACACTAGTTAGTGTAAACAGAGTGAATCAGAGTGAGAAACCCCTTCACACCGACACTACAGTTAGTGTAAACACAGAGTGAATCAGAGTGAGAAACTACATCACACCGACACTACAGTTAGTGTAAACACAGAGTGAATCAGAGTGAGAAACTCCTTCACACTGATACTACAGTGAGTGTAAACAGAGAGTGAATCAGTGAGAAACCCCTTCACACTGACACTACAGTTAGTGCAAACAGAGAGTGAATCAGTGAGAAACCCCTTCACACTGACACTACAGTTAGTGCAAACACAGTGAATCAGTGAGAAACCCCTTCACACTGATACTACAGTTAGTGTAAACACAGTGAATCAGTGAGAAACTCCTTCACACTGATACTACAGTTAGTGTAAACAGAGAGTGAATCAGAGTGAGAAACCCCTTCACACTGACACTACAGTTAGTGCAAACACAGTGAATCAGTGAGAAACCCCTTCACACTGATACTACAGTTAGTGTAAACACAGTGCATCAGTGAGAAACTCCTTCACACTGATACTACAGTTAGTGTAAACAGAGAGTGAATCAGAGTGAGAAACCCCTTCACACTGACACTACAGTTAGTGCAAACACAGTGAATCAGTGAGAAACCCCTTCACACTGACACTACAGTTAGTGTAAACAGAGTGAATCAGTGAGAAACCCCTTCACACTGATACTACAGTTAGTGCAAACACAGTGAATCAGTGTGAGAAACCCCTTCACAATGACACTACAGTTAGTGTAAACACAGTGAATCAGAGTGAGAAACCCCTTCACACTGATACTACAGTTAGTGGAAACAGAGAGTGAATCAGAGTGAGAAACCCCTTCACACTGATACTACAGTTAGTGTAAACAGAGAGTGAATCATAGTGAGAAACCCCTTCACACTGACACTACAGTTAGCGCAAACACAGTGAATCAGTGAGAAACCCCTTCACACTGATACTACAGTTAGTGTAAACACAGTGAATCAGTGAGAAACTCCTTCACACTGATACTACAGTTAGTGTAAACAGAGAGTGAATCAGAGTGAGAAACCCCTTCACACTGACACTACAGTTAGTGCAAACACAGTGAATCAGTGAGAAACCCCTTCACACTGATACTACAGTTAGTGCAAACACAGTGAATCAGTGTGAGAAACCCCTTCACAATGACACTACAGTTAGTGTAAACACAGTGAATCAGAGTGAGAAACCCCTTCACACTGATACTACAGTTAGTGTAAACAGAGAGTGAATCAGAGTGAGAAACCCCTTCACACTGATACTACAGTTAGTGTAAACAGAGTGAATCAGTGAGAAACCCCTTCACACTGACACTACAGTTAGTGTAAACACAGTGAATCAGTGAGAAACCCCTTCACACTGACACTACAGTTAGTGTAAACAGAGTGAATCAGTGAGAAACCCCTTCACACTGACACTACAGTTAGTGTAAACACAGTGAATCAGTGAGAAACCCCTTCACACTGACACTACAGTTAGTGCAAACACAGTGAATCAGTGAGAAACCCCTCCACACTGATAATACAGTTAGCGTAAACACAGTGAATCAGTGAGAAACCCCTTCACACTGATACTACAGTTAGTGTAAACACAGTGAATCAGTGAGAAACCCCTCCACACTGATAATACAGTTAGTGTAAACACAGTGAATCAGTGAGAAACCCCTTCACACTGACACTACAGTTAGTGCAAACACAGTGAATCAGTGAGAAACCCCTTCACACTGATACTACAGTTAGTGTAAACAGAGTGAATCAGTGAGAAACCCCTTCACACTGATACTACAGTTAGTGCAAACACAGTGAATCAGTGTGAGAAACCCCTTCACAATGACACTACAGTTAGTGTAAACAGAGAGTGAATCAGAGTGAGAAACCCCTTCACACTGATACTACAGTTAGTGTAAACAGAGTGAATCAGTGAGAAACCCCTTCACACTGACACTACAGTTAGTGTAAACACAGTGCATCAGTGAGAAACCCCTTCACACTGACACTACAGTTAGTGTAAACAGAGTGAATCAGTGAGAAACCCCTTCACACTGACACTACAGTTAGTGTAAACACAGTGAATCAGTGAGAAACCCCTTCACACTGATACTACAGTTAGTGTAAACGCAGTGAATCAGTGAGAAACTCCTTCACACTGATACTACAGTTAGTGTAAACACAGTGAATCGGAGAGAAACCCCTTCACACTGATACTACAGTTAGTGTAAACACAGTGAATCAGAGAGAAACCCCTTCACACTGATACTATAGTTAGTGTAAACACAGTGAATCAGTGAGAAACCCCTTCACACTGACACTACAGTTAGTGTAAACACAGAGTGAATCAGAGTGAGAAACCCCTTCACACTGACACTAGTTAGTGTAAACAGAGTGAATCAGAGTGAGAAACCCCTTCACACCGACACTACAGTTAGTGTAAACACAGAGTGAATCAGAGTGAGAAACTACATCACACCGACACTACAGTTAGTGTAAACACAGAGTGAATCAGAGTGAGAAACTCCTTCACACTGATACTACAGTTAGTGTAAACACAGTGAATCAGTGAGAAACCCCTTCACACTGATACTACAGTTAGTGTAAACACAGTGAATCAGTGAGAAACCCCTTCACACTGATACTACAGTTAGTGTAAACACAGTGAATCAGTGAGAAACCCCTTCACACTGATACTACAGTTAGTGTAAACACAGTGAATCAGTGAGAAACCCCTTCACACTGACACGACAGTTGGTGTAAACACAGTGAATCAGAGTGAGAAACCCCTTCACACTGATACTATAGTTAGTGTAAACACAGTGAATCAGTGAGAAACCCCTTCACACTGATACTACAGTTAGTGTAAACACAGTGAATCAGTGAGAAACCCCTTCACACTGATACTACAGTTAGTGTAAACACAGAGTGAATCAGTGAGAAACCCCTTCACACTGACACTACAGTTAGTGTAAACACAGTGAATCAGTGAGAAACCCCTTCACACTGATACTACAGTTAGTGAAAACACAGTGAATCAGTGAGAAACCCCTTCACACTGATACTACAGTTAGTGTAAACACAGTGAATCAGTGAGAAACCCCTTCACACTGATACTACAGTTAGTGTAAACACAGTGAATCAGTGAGAAACCCCTTCACACTGACACTACAGTTAGTGTAAACACAGAGTGAATCAGAGTGAGAAACCCCTTCACACTGACACTAGTTAGTGTAAACAGAGTGAATCAGAGTGAGAAACCCCTTCACACCGACACTACAGTTAGTGTAAACACAGAGTGAATCAGAGTGAGAAACTACATCACACCGACACTACAGTTAGTGTAAACACAGAGTGAATCAGAGTGAGAAACTCCTTCACACTGATACTACAGTTAGTGTAAACAGAGAGTGAATCAGTGAGAAACCCCTTCACACTGACACTACAGTTAGTGCAAACAGAGAGTGAATCAGTGAGAAACCACTTCACACTGACACTACAGTTAGTGTAAACACAGTGAATCAGTGAGAAACTCCTTCACACTGATACTACAGTTAGTGTAAACAGAGAGTGAATCAGAGTGAGAAACCCCTTCACACTGACACTACAGTTAGTGCAAACACAGTGAATCAGTGAGAAACCCCTTCACACTGATACTACAGTTAGTGTAAACAGAGTGAATCAGTGAGAAACCCCTTCACACTGATACTACAGTTAGTGCAAACACAGTGAATCAGTGTGAGAAACCCCTTCACAATGACACTACAGTTAGTGTAAACACAGTGAATCAGAGTGAGAAACCCCTTCACACTGATACTACAGTTAGTGGAAACAGAGAGTGAATCAGAGTGAGAAACCCCTTCACACTGATACTACAGTTAGTGTAAACAGAGAGTGAATCAGAGTGAGAAACCCCTTCACACTGATACTACAGTTAGTGTAAACAGAGTGAATCAGTGAGAAACCCCTTCACACTGACACTACAGTTAGTGTAAACACAGTGAATCAGTGAGAAACCCCTTCACACTGACACTACAGTTAGTGTAAACAGAGTGAATCAGTGAGAAACCCCTTCACACTGACACTACAGTTAGTGTAAACACAGTGAATCAGTGAGAAACCCCTTCACACTGACACTACAGTTAGTGTAAACACAGTGAATCAGTGAGAAACCCCTTCACACTGACACTACAGTTAGTGCAAACACAGTGAATCAGTGAGAAACCCCTCCACACTGATAATACAGTTAGCGTAAACACAGTGAATCAGTGAGAAACCCCTTCACACTGATACTACAGTTAGTGTAAACACAGTGAATCAGTGAGAAACCCCTCCACACTGATAATACAGTTAGTGTAAACACAGTGAATCAGTGAGAAACCCCTTCACACTGACACTACAGTTAGTGCAAACACAGTGAATCAGTGAGAAACCCCTTCACACTGATACTACAGTTAGTGTAAACACAGTGAATCAGTGAGAAACCCCTTCACACTGATACTACAGTTAGTGCAAACACAGTGAATCAGTGTGAGAAACCCCTTCACAATGACACTACAGTTAGTGTAAACAGAGAGTGAATCAGAGTGAGAAACCCCTTCACACTGATACTACAGTTAGTGTAAACAGAGTGAATCAGTGAGAAACCCCTTCACACTGACACTACAGTTAGTGTAAACACAGTGAATCAGTGAGAAACCCCTTCACACTGACACTACAGTTAGTGTAAACAGAGTGAATCAGTGAGAAACCCCTTCACACTGACACTCCAGTTAGTGTAAACACAGTGAATCAGTGAGAAACCCCTTCACACTGATACTACAGTTAGTGTAAACGCAGTGAATCAGTGAGAAACTCCTTCACACTGATACTACAGTTAGTGTAAACACAGTGAATCAGAGAGAAACCCCTTCACACTGATACTACAGTTAGTGTAAACACAGTGAATCAGAGAGAAACCCCTTCACACTGATACTATAGTTAGTGTAAACACAGTGAATCAGTGAGAAACCCCTTCACACTGACACTACAGTTAGTGTAAACACAGAGTGAATCAGAGTGAGAAACCCCTTCACACTGACACTAGTTAGTGTAAACAGAGTGAATCAGAGTGAGAAACCCCTTCACACCGACACTACAGTTAGTGTAAACACAGAGTGAATCAGAGTGAGAAACTACATCACACCGACACTACAGTTAGTGTAAACACAGAGTGAATCAGAGTGAGAAACTCCTTCACACTGATACTACAGTTAGTGTAAACACAGTGAATCAGTGAGAAACCCCTTCACACTGATACTACAGTTAGTGAAAACACAGTGAATCAGTGAGAAACCCCTTCACACTGATACTACAGTTAGTGTAAACACAGTGAATCAGTGAGAAACCCCTTCACACTGATACTACAGTTAGTGTAAACAGTGAATCAGTGAGAAACCCCTTCACACTGACACGACAGTTAGTGTAAACACAGTGAATCAGAGTGAGAAACCCCTTCACACTGATACTATAGTTAGTGTAAACACAGTGAATCAGTGAGAAACCCCTTCACACTGACACTACAGTTAGTGTAAACACAGAGTGAATCAGAGTGAGAAACCCCTTCACACTGACACTAGTTAGTGTAAACAGAGTGAATCAGAGTGAGAAACCCCTTCACACCGACACTACAGTTAGTGTAAACACAGAGTGAATCAGAGTGAGAAACTACATCACACTGACACTACAGTTAGTGAGAAAAGGCTTCACAATGACACAACAATTAGAGTAAACAGAGTGAATCAGAGTGAGAAACCCCTTCACAACGACACGACAGTTAGTGCAAACAGAGTGAATCAGAGTGAGAAACCCCTTCACACTGATACTATAGTTAGTGTAAACACAGTGAATCAGTGAGAAACCCCTTCACACTGATACTACAGTTAGTGTAAACACAGTGAATCAGTGAGAAACCCCTTCACACTGATACTACAGTTAGTGTAAACACAGAGTGAATCAGTGAGAAACCCCTTCACACTGACACTACAGTTAGTGTAAACACAGTGAATCAGTGAGAAACCCCTTCACACTGATACTACAGTTAGTGAAAACACAGTGAATCAGTGAGAAACCCCTTCACACTGATACTACAGTTAGTGTAAACACAGTGAATCAGTGAGAAACCCCTTCACACTGATACTACAGTTAGTGTAAACAGTGAATCAGTGAGAAACCCCTTCACACTGACACGACAGTTAGTGTAAACACAGTGAATCAGAGTGAGAAACCCCTTCACACTGATACTATAGTTAGTGTAAACACAGTGAATCAGTGAGAAACCCCTTCACACTGACACTACAGTTAGTGTAAACACAGAGTGAATCAGAGTGAGAAACCCCTTCACACCGACACTACAGTTAGTGTAAACACAGAGTGAATCAGAGTGAGAAACTACATCACACTGACACTACAGTTAGTGAGAAAAGGCTTCACAATGACACAACAATTAGAGTAAACAGAGTGAATCAGAGTGAGAAACCCCTTCACAACGACACGACAGTTAGTGCAAACAGAGTGAATCAGAGTGAGAAACCCCTTCACACTGACACTACAGTTAGTGTAAATACAAAGTGAATCAGAGCGAGAAACCCCTTCACACTAACACTACAGTTGTTGGAAATACAGGGTGAATCAGAGAGAGAAACCCCTTCACACTGACACTACAGTTAGTGTAAACACAAGCTGAATCAGAGTGAGAAACCCCTTCACATTGACACTACAGTTAGTGTAAACACAATCTGAATCAGAGTGAGAAACCCCTTCACATTGACACTACAGTTAGTGCAAACACAGACTGAATCAGAGTGAGAAACCCCTTCATACTGACACTACAGTTAGTGTAAACACAGACTGAATCAAAGAGAGATGTCCCTTCACACTGACACTACAGTTAGTGTAAACACAGACTGAATCAGAGTAAGAAATCCCTTCACACTGACACTACAGTTAGTGGAAAAACAGACTGAATCAGAGTGAGAAAAGCCTTCACAATGACACTACAGTTAGTGTGAACAGAGTGAATCAAAGAGAGAAGTCCCTTCACACTGACACTACAGTTAGTGTAAACACAGACTGAATCAGAGTAAGAAGTCCCTTCACACTGACACTACAGTTAGTGTAAACACAGTGAATCAGAGTGAGAAACCCCTTCACACTGACACTACAGTTAGTGTAAACAGAGAGTGAATCAGAGTGAGAAACCCCTTCACACTGACACTACAGTTAGTGCAAACACAGTGAATCAGTGAGAAACCCTTTCACACTGATACTACAGTTAGTGTAAACACAGTGAATCAGTGAGAAACCCCTTCACACTGACACTACAGTTAGTGTAAACACAAGCTGAATCAGAGTGAGAAACCCCTTCACATTGACACTACAGTTAGTGTAAACACAATCTGAATCAGAGTGAGAAACCCCTTCACATTGACACTACAGTTAGTGCAAACACAGACTGAATCAGAGTGAGAAACCCCTTCATACTGACACTACAGTTAGTGTAAACACAGACTGAATCAAAGAGAGATGTCCCTTCACACTGACACTACAGTTAGTGTAAACACAGACTGAATCAGAGTAAGAAATCCCTTCACACTGACACTACAGTTAGTGGAAAAACAGACTGAATCAGAGTGAGAAAAGCCTTCACAATGACACTACAGTTAGTGTGAACAGAGTGAATCAAAGAGAGAAGTCCCTTCACACTGACACTACAGTTAGTGTAAACACAGACTGAATCAGAGTAAGAAGTCCCTTCACACTGACACTACAGTTAGTGTAAACACAGTGAATCAGAGTGAGAAACCCCTTCACACTGACACTACAGTTAGTGTAAACAGAGAGTGAATCAGAGTGAGAAACCCCTTCACACTGACACTACAGTTAGTGCAAACACAGTGAATCAGTGAGAAACCCTTTCACACTGATACTACAGTTAGTGTAAACACAGTGAATCAGTGAGAAACCCCTTCACACTGATACTACAGTTAGTGTAAACACAGAGTGAATCAGTGAGAAACCCCTTCACACTGACACTACAGTTAGTGTAAACACAGAGTGAATCAGTGAGAAACCCCTTCACACTGACACTACAGTTAGTGTAAACACAGTGAATCATTGAGAAACCCCTTCACACTGACACTACAGTTAGTGCAAACACAGTGAATCAGTGAGAAACCCCTTCACACTGACACTACAGTTAGTGCAAACACAGTGAATCAGTGAGAAACCCCTCCACACTGATAATACAGTTAGCGTAAACACAGTGAATCAGTGAGAAACCCCTTCACACTGACACTACAGTTAGTGTAAACAGAGAGTGAATCAGAGTGAGAAACCCCTTCACACTGACACTACAGTTAGTGCAAACACAGTGAATCAGTGAGAAACCCTTTCACACTGATACTACAGTTAGTGTAAACACAGTGAATCAGTGAGAAACCCCTTCACACTGATACTACAGTTAGTGTAAACACAGAGTGAATCAGTGAGAAACCCCTTCACACTGACACTACAGTTAGTGTAAACACAGTGAATCATTGAGAAACCCCTTCACACTGACACTACAGTTAGTGCAAACACAGTGAATCAGTGAGAAACCCCTTCACACTGACACTACAGTTAGTGCAAACACAGTGAATCAGTGAGAAACCCCTCCACACTGATAATACAGTTAGCGTAAACACAGTGAATCAGTGAGAAACCCCTTCACACTGACACTACAGTTAGTGTAAACAGAGAGTGAATCAGAGTGAGAAACCCCTTCACATTGACACTACAGTTAGTGCAAACACAGACTGAATCAGTGAGAAACCCCTTCACACT
This sequence comes from Heterodontus francisci, assembly GCF_036365525.1. Classification (NCBI taxonomy): domain Eukaryota; kingdom Metazoa; phylum Chordata; class Chondrichthyes; order Heterodontiformes; family Heterodontidae; genus Heterodontus; species Heterodontus francisci. The sequence continues at coordinate 20,126,026 of NC_090414.1, read as the reverse complement.
GACACTGCAGTTAGTGTAAGCAAAGAGTGAATCAGAGTGAGAAACCCCTTCACACTGACACTACAGTTAGTGTCAATACAGACTGAATCAGAGTGAGAAACCACTTCACACTGACACAACAGTTATTGCAAACACAGACTGAATCAGAGTGAGAAACCCCTTCATACTGACACTACATTTCGTGTAAATACTGACTCAGTCAGAGTGAGAAACCCCTTCACACTGACACTACAGTTAGTATAAACACAGTGAATCAGAGTGAGAATCCCCTTCATACTGACACTACATTTCGTGTAAATACTGACTCAGTCAGAGTGAGAAACCCCTTCACAATGACACTACAGTTAGTGTAAACAGAGTGAAAAACCACTTCACACTGACACGACAGTTACTGTAAACACAATCTTAATCAGTGAGTAACCCCTTCACACTGACACTACAGTTAGTGTAAACACTGTGAATCAGAGTGAGAAACCCCTTTACAATGACACTACAGTTATTGCAAACACAGACTGAATCAGAGTGAGAAACCCCTTCATACTGACACTACAGTTAGTATGAACACAGACTGATCAGAGTGAGAAACCCCTACACACTGACACTACAGTTAGTGAGAAACGTCTTCACAATGACACTACAATTAGTGCAAACAGAGTGAATCAGAGTGAGAAACCACTTCACACTGACACTACAGTTCGTGTAATCAGAGAGTGAATCAGCATTAGAAACCCCTTCACACTGACACTACAGTTAGTGTAAACACAATCTGAATCAGAGTGAGAAATCCCTTCACACTGACACTACAGTTAGCGTAAACACAGTGAATCAGAGTGAGAAACCCCTTCACACTGACAATACAGTTCGTGCAACAGAGAGTGAATCAGTGATAAAATCCTACACACTGACACTACAGTTAGTGAGAAAAGTCTTCACAATGACACTACAATTAGTGCAGAGTGAGAGTGAGAAACCACTTCACACTGACACTACAGTTAGTGTAAACAGAGAGTGAATCAGAGTGAGAAACCCCTTCCAATGACACTACAATTAGCGTAAACACAGACTGAATCAGAGTGAGAAACCCCTTCACACTAACACTACAGTTAGTGTAAACACAGACTGAATCAGAGTGAGAAACCCCTTCACACTGACACTACAGTTAGCGTAAACACAGTGAATCAGAGAGGGAAACCCCTTCACACTCACACTCCAGTTAGGGGAAACAGTGAATCAGAGTGAGAAACCCCTTCAGACTGCAACTACAGTTAGTGTAAACACAATCTGAATGAGAGTGAGAAACCCCTTCACACTGACACTGCAGTTAGTGTAAGCAAAGAGTGAATCAGAGTGAGAAACCCCTTCACACTGACACTAGTTAGTGTCAATACAGACTGAATCAGAGTGAGAAACCACTTCACACTGACACAACAGTTATTGCAAACACAGACTGAATCAGAGTTAGAAACCCCTTCATACTGACACTACAGTTAGTGTAAATACTGACTGAGTCAGAGTGAGAAACCCCATCACACTGACACTACAGTTAGTATAAACACAGTGAATCAGAGTGAGAAACCCCTTCACAATGACACTACAGTTAGTGTAAACACAGACTGAATCAGAGTGAGAAACCACTTCACACTGACACTACAGTTACTGTAAACACAGACTGAATCAGAGTGAGAATCCCCTTCATACTGACACTACATTTCGTGTAAATACTGACTCAGTCAGAGTGAGAAACCCCTTCACAATGACACTACAGTTAGTGTACAGAGTGAATCAGAGTGAGAAACCACTTCACACTGACACGACAGTTACTGTAAACACAATCTGAATCAGTGAGTAACCCCTTCACACTGACACTACAGTTAGTGTAAACACAGAGTGAATCAGTGAGAAACCCCTTCACACTGAAACTACAGTTAGTGTAAACACTGTGAATCAGAGTGAGAAACCCCTTTACAATGACACTACAGTTATTGCAAACACAGACTGAATCAGAGTGAGAAACCCCATCACACTGACACTACAATTAGCGTAAACACAGACTGATCAGAGTGAGAAACCCCTACACACTGACACTACAGTTAGTGAGAAACGTCTTCACAATGACACTACAATTAGTGCAAACAGAGTGAATCAGAGTGAGAAACCACTTCACACTGACACTACAGTTAGTGTCAACAGAGAGTGAATCAGAGTGAGAAACCCCTTCACAATGACACTACAATTAGCGTAAACACAGACTGATCAGAGTGAGAAACCCCTTCACACTGACACTACAGTTAGTGTAAACACAGACTGAATCAGAGTGAGAAACCCCTTGACACTGACACTAAAGTTAGTGTAAACACAATCTGAATCAGAGTGAGAAACCCCTTCACACTGATACTACAGTTAGCGTAAACACAGTGAATCAGACTGAGAAACCCCTTCACACTGACACTACAGTTAGTGAAAACACAATCTGATTTAGAGTGAGAAACCCCATCACACTGACACTACAGTTAGTGTAAACAGAGTGAATAAGAGTGAGAAACCCCTTCACACTGATACTAGTTAGTGTAAACAGAGAGTGAATCAGAGTGAGAAACCCCTTCACACTGATACTACAGTTAGTGTAAACAGAGTGAATCAGTGAGAAACCCCTTCACACTGACACTACAGTTAGTGTAAACACAGTGAATCAGTGAGAAACCCCTTCACACTGACACTACAGTTAGTGTGAACAGAGTGAATCAGTGAGAAACCCCCTCACACTGACACTACAGTTAGTGTAAACACAGTGAATCAGTGAGAAACCCCTTCACACTGACACTACAGTTAGTGTAAACACAGAGTGAATCAGTGAGAAACCCCTTCACACTGACACTACAGTTAGTGCAAACACAGTGAATCAGTGAGAAACCCCTCCACACTGATAATACAGTTAGCGTAAACACAGTGAATCAGTGAGAAACCCCTTCACACTGATACTACAGTTAGTGTAAACACAGTGAATCAGTGAGAAACCCCTTCACACTGATACTACAGTTAGTGTAAACACAGAGTGAATCAGTGAGAAACCCCTTCACACTGACACTACAGTTAGTGTAAACACAGTGAATCAGTGAGAAACCCCTTCACACTGATACTACAGTTAGTGAAAACACAGTGAATCAGTGAGAAACCCCTTCACACTGATACTACAGTTAGTGTAAACACAGTGAATCAGTGAGAAACCCCTTCACACTGATACTACAGTTAGTGTAAACAGTGAATCAGTGAGAAACCCCTTCACACTGACACGACAGTTAGTGTAAACACAGTGAATCAGAGTGAGAAACCCCTTCACACTGATACTATAGTTAGTGTAAACACAGTGAATCAGTGAGAAACCCCTTCACACTGACACTACAGTTAGTGTAAACACAGAGTGAATCAGAGTGAGAAACCCCTTCACACCGACACTACAGTTAGTGTAAACACAGAGTGAATCAGAGTGAGAAACTACATCACACTGACACTACAGTTAGTGAGAAAAGGCTTCACAATGACACAACAATTAGAGTAAACAGAGTGAATCAGAGTGAGAAACCCCTTCACAACGACACGACAGTTAGTGCAAACAGAGTGAATCAGAGTGAGAAACCCCTTCACACTGACACTACAGTTAGTGTAAATACAAAGTGAATCAGAGCGAGAAACCCCTTCACACTAACACTACAGTTGTTGGAAATACAGGGTGAATCAGAGAGAGAAACCCCTTCACACTGACACTACAGTTAGTGTAAACACAAGCTGAATCAGAGTGAGAAACCCCTTCACATTGACACTACAGTTAGTGTAAACACAATCTGAATCAGAGTGAGAAACCCCTTCACATTGACACTACAGTTAGTGCAAACACAGACTGAATCAGAGTGAGAAACCCCTTCATACTGACACTACAGTTAGTGTAAACACAGACTGAATCAAAGAGAGATGTCCCTTCACACTGACACTACAGTTAGTGTAAACACAGACTGAATCAGAGTAAGAAATCCCTTCACACTGACACTACAGTTAGTGGAAAAACAGACTGAATCAGAGTGAGAAAAGCCTTCACAATGACACTACAGTTAGTGTGAACAGAGTGAATCAAAGAGAGAAGTCCCTTCACACTGACACTACAGTTAGTGTAAACACAGACTGAATCAGAGTAAGAAGTCCCTTCACACTGACACTACAGTTAGTGTAAACACAGTGAATCAGAGTGAGAAACCCCTTCACACTGACACTACAGTTAGTGTAAACAGAGAGTGAATCAGAGTGAGAAACCCCTTCACACTGACACTACAGTTAGTGCAAACACAGTGAATCAGTGAGAAACCCTTTCACACTGATACTACAGTTAGTGTAAACACAGTGAATCAGTGAGAAACCCCTTCACACTGACACTACAGTTAGTGTAAACACAAGCTGAATCAGAGTGAGAAACCCCTTCACATTGACACTACAGTTAGTGTAAACACAATCTGAATCAGAGTGAGAAACCCCTTCACATTGACACTACAGTTAGTGCAAACACAGACTGAATCAGAGTGAGAAACCCCTTCATACTGACACTACAGTTAGTGTAAACACAGACTGAATCAAAGAGAGATGTCCCTTCACACTGACACTACAGTTAGTGTAAACACAGACTGAATCAGAGTAAGAAATCCCTTCACACTGACACTACAGTTAGTGGAAAAACAGACTGAATCAGAGTGAGAAAAGCCTTCACAATGACACTACAGTTAGTGTGAACAGAGTGAATCAAAGAGAGAAGTCCCTTCACACTGACACTACAGTTAGTGTAAACACAGACTGAATCAGAGTAAGAAGTCCCTTCACACTGACACTACAGTTAGTGTAAACACAGTGAATCAGAGTGAGAAACCCCTTCACACTGACACTACAGTTAGTGTAAACAGAGAGTGAATCAGAGTGAGAAACCCCTTCACACTGACACTACAGTTAGTGCAAACACAGTGAATCAGTGAGAAACCCTTTCACACTGATACTACAGTTAGTGTAAACACAGTGAATCAGTGAGAAACCCCTTCACACTGATACTACAGTTAGTGTAAACACAGAGTGAATCAGTGAGAAACCCCTTCACACTGACACTACAGTTAGTGTAAACACAGAGTGAATCAGTGAGAAACCCCTTCACACTGACACTACAGTTAGTGTAAACACAGTGAATCATTGAGAAACCCCTTCACACTGACACTACAGTTAGTGCAAACACAGTGAATCAGTGAGAAACCCCTTCACACTGACACTACAGTTAGTGCAAACACAGTGAATCAGTGAGAAACCCCTCCACACTGATAATACAGTTAGCGTAAACACAGTGAATCAGTGAGAAACCCCTTCACACTGACACTACAGTTAGTGTAAACAGAGAGTGAATCAGAGTGAGAAACCCCTTCACACTGACACTACAGTTAGTGCAAACACAGTGAATCAGTGAGAAACCCTTTCACACTGATACTACAGTTAGTGTAAACACAGTGAATCAGTGAGAAACCCCTTCACACTGATACTACAGTTAGTGTAAACACAGAGTGAATCAGTGAGAAACCCCTTCACACTGACACTACAGTTAGTGTAAACACAGTGAATCATTGAGAAACCCCTTCACACTGACACTACAGTTAGTGCAAACACAGTGAATCAGTGAGAAACCCCTTCACACTGACACTACAGTTAGTGCAAACACAGTGAATCAGTGAGAAACCCCTCCACACTGATAATACAGTTAGCGTAAACACAGTGAATCAGTGAGAAACCCCTTCACACTGACACTACAGTTAGTGTAAACAGAGAGTGAATCAGAGTGAGAAACCCCTTCACATTGACACTACAGTTAGTGCAAACACAGACTGAATCAGTGAGAAACCCCTTCACACTGACACTGCAGTTAGTGTAAGCAAAGAGTGAATCAGAGTGAGAAACCCCTTCACACTGACACTACAGTTAGTGTCAATACAGACTGAATCAGAGTGAGAAACCACTTCACACTGACACAACAGTTATTGCAAACACAGACTGAATCAGAGTGAGAAACCCCTTCATACTGACACTACATTTCGTGTAAATACTGACTCAGTCAGAGTGAGAAACCCCTTCACACTGACACTACAGTTAGTATAAACACAGTGAATCAGAGTGAGAATCCCCTTCATACTGACACTACATTTCGTGTAAATACTGACTCAGTCAGAGTGAGAAACCCCTTCACAATGACACTACAGTTAGTGTAAACAGAGTGAAAAACCACTTCACACTGACACGACAGTTACTGTAAACACAATCTTAATCAGTGAGTAACCCCTTCACACTGACACTACAGTTAGTGTAAACACTGTGAATCAGAGTGAGAAACCCCTTTACAATGACACTACAGTTATTGCAAACACAGACTGAATCAGAGTGAGAAACCCCTTCATACTGACACTACAGTTAGTATGAACACAGACTGATCAGAGTGAGAAACCCCTACACACTGACACTACAGTTAGTGAGAAACGTCTTCACAATGACACTACAATTAGTGCAAACAGAGTGAATCAGAGTGAGAAACCACTTCACACTGACACTACAGTTCGTGTAATCAGAGAGTGAATCAGCATTAGAAACCCCTTCACACTGACACTACAGTTAGTGTAAACACAATCTGAATCAGAGTGAGAAATCCCTTCACACTGACACTACAGTTAGCGTAAACACAGTGAATCAGAGTGAGAAACCCCTTCACACTGACAATACAGTTCGTGCAACAGAGAGTGAATCAGTGATAAAATCCTACACACTGACACTACAGTTAGTGAGAAAAGTCTTCACAATGACACTACAATTAGTGCAGAGTGAGAGTGAGAAACCACTTCACACTGACACTACAGTTAGTGTAAACAGAGAGTGAATCAGAGTGAGAAACCCCTTCCAATGACACTACAATTAGCGTAAACACAGACTGAATCAGAGTGAGAAACCCCTTCACACTAACACTACAGTTAGTGTAAACACAGACTGAATCAGAGTGAGAAACCCCTTCACACTGACACTACAGTTAGCGTAAACACAGTGAATCAGAGAGGGAAACCCCTTCACACTCACACTCCAGTTAGGGGAAACAGTGAATCAGAGTGAGAAACCCCTTCAGACTGCAACTACAGTTAGTGTAAACACAATCTGAATGAGAGTGAGAAACCCCTTCACACTGACACTGCAGTTAGTGTAAGCAAAGAGTGAATCAGAGTGAGAAACCCCTTCACACTGACACTAGTTAGTGTCAATACAGACTGAATCAGAGTGAGAAACCACTTCACACTGACACAACAGTTATTGCAAACACAGACTGAATCAGAGTGAGAAACCCCTTCATACTGACACTACAGTTAGTGTAAATACTGACTGAGTCAGAGTGAGAAACCCCATCACACTGACACTACAGTTAGTATAAACACAGTGAATCAGAGTGAGAAACCCCTTCACAATGACACTACAGTTAGTGTAAACACAGACTGAATCAGAGTGAGAAACCACTTCACACTGACACTACAGTTACTGTAAACACAGACTGAATCAGAGTGAGAATCCCCTTCATACTGACACTACATTTCGTGTAAATACTGACTCAGTCAGAGTGAGAAACCCCTTCACAATGACACTACAGTTAGTGTACAGAGTGAATCAGAGTGAGAAACCACTTCACACTGACACGACAGTTACTGTAAACACAATCTGAATCAGTGAGTAACCCCTTCACACTGACACTACAGTTAGTGTAAACACAGAGTGAATCAGTGAGAAACCCCTTCACACTGAAACTACAGTTAGTGTAAACACTGTGAATCAGAGTGAGAAACCCCTTTACAATGACACTACAGTTATTGCAAACACAGACTGAATCAGAGTGAGAAACCCCATCACACTGACACTACAATTAGCGTAAACACAGACTGATCAGAGTGAGAAACCCCTACACACTGACACTACAGTTAGTGAGAAACGTCTTCACAATGACACTACAATTAGTGCAAACAGAGTGAATCAGAGTGAGAAACCACTTCACACTGACACTACAGTTAGTGTCAACAGAGAGTGAATCAGAGTGAGAAACCCCTTCACAATGACACTACAATTAGCGTAAACACAGACTGATCAGAGTGAGAAACCCCTTCACACTGACACTACAGTTAGTGTAAACACAGACTGAATCAGAGTGAGAAACCCCTTGACACTGACACTAAAGTTAGTGTAAACACAATCTGAATCAGAGTGAGAAACCCCTTCACACTGATACTACAGTTAGCGTAAACACAGTGAATCAGACTGAGAAACCCCTTCACACTGACACTACAGTTAGTGAAAACACAATCTGATTTAGAGTGAGAAACCCCATCACACTGACACTACAGTTAGTGTAAACAGAGTGAATAAGAGTGAGAAACCCCTTCACACTGATACTAGTTAGTGTAAACAGAGAGTGAATCAGAGTGAGAAACCCCTTCACACTGATACTACAGTTAGTGTAAACAGAGTGAATCAGTGAGAAACCCCTTCACACTGACACTACAGTTAGTGTAAACACAGTGAATCAGTGAGAAACCCCTTCACACTGACACTACAGTTAGTGTGAACAGAGTGAATCAGTGAGAAACCCCCTCACACTGACACTACAGTTAGTGTAAACACAGTGAATCAGTGAGAAACCCCTTCACACTGACACTACAGTTAGTGTAAACACAGAGTGAATCAGTGAGAAACCCCTTCACACTGACACTACAGTTAGTGCAAACACAGTGAATCAGTGAGAAACCCCTCCACACTGATAATACAGTTAGCGTAAACACAGTGAATCAGTGAGAAACCCCTTCACACTGATACTACAGTTAGTGTAAACACAGTGAATCAGTGAGAAACCCCTTCACACTGATACTATAGTTAGTGTAAACAGTGAATCAGTGAGAAACCCCTTCACAGTGATACTACAGTTAGTGTAAACACAGTGAATCAGTGAGAAACCCCTTCACACTGATACTACAGTTAGTGTAAACACAGAGTGAATCAGTGAGAAACCCCTTCACACTGACACTACAGTTAGTGTAAACACAGTGAATCAGAGTGAGAAACCCCTTCACACTGATACTATAGTTAGTGTAAACACAGTGAATCAGTGAGAAACCCCTTCACACTGACACTACAGTTAGTGTAAACAGAGTGAATCAGAGTGAGAAACCCCTTCACACCGACACTACAGTTAGTGTAAACACAGAGTGAATCAGAGTGAGAAACTACATCACACTGACACTACAGTTAGTGAGAAAAGACTTCACAATGACACTACAATTAGAGTAAACAGAGTGAATCAGAGTGAGAAACCCCTTAACAACGACACGACAGTTAGCGTAAACACAGTGAATCAGAGTGCAAAACCCCTTCACACTGACACTACAGTTAGTGCAAACACAGTGAATCAGAGTGAGAAACCCCTTCACACTGACACTACAGTTAGTGTAAATACAAAGTGAATCAGAGCGAGAAACCCCTTCACACTAACACTACAGTTGTTGGAAATACAGGGTGAATCAGAGAGAGAAACCCCTTCACACTGATACTACAGTTAGTGTAAACACAATCTGTATCAGAGTGAGAAACCCCTTCACACTGACACTACAGTTAGTGCAAACACAGTGAATCAGTGTGAGAAACCCCTTCACAATGACACTACAGTTAGTGCAAACACAGTGAATCAGTGAGAAACCCCTTCACACTGATACTACAGTTAGTGTAAACACAGTGAATCAGTGAGAAACCCCTTCACACTGACGCTACAGTTAGTGTAAACACAGTGAATCAGTGAGAAACCCCTTCACACTGACACTACAGTTAGTGCAAACAGTGAATCAGTGAGAAACCCCTTCACACTGACACTACAGTTAGTGCAAACACAGTGAATCAGTGAGAAACCCCTCCACACTGATAATACAGTTAGCGTAAACACAGTGAATCAGTGAGAAACCCCTTCACACTGACACTACAGTTCGTGTAAACACAGTGAATCAGTGAGAAACCCCTTCACACTGATACTACAGTTAGTGTAAACACAGTGAATCAGTGAGAAACCCCTTCACACTGATACTACAGTTAGTGTAAACACAGTGAATCAGTGAGAAACTCCTTCACACTGATACTACAGTTAGTGTAAACAGAGAGTGAATCAGAGTGAGAAACCCCTTCACATTGACACTACAGTTAGTGCAAACACAGACTGAATCAGAGTGAGAAACCCCTTCACACTGACACTACAGTTAGTGGAAAAACAGACTGAATCAGAGTGAGAAACCCCTTCATACTGACACTACAGTTAGTGCAAACACAGTGAATCAGAGTGAGAAACACCTTCATACTGTCACTACAGTTAGTGTAAATACTGACTGAGTCAGAGTGAGAAACCCCATCACACTGACACTACAGTTAGTATAAACACAGTGAATCAGAGTGAGAAACCCCTTCATACTGACACTACAGTTAGTGTAAACACAGACTGAATCAGAGAGAGAAACCCCTTCACACTGACACGACAGTTAGTGTAAACAGAATGAATCAGAGTGAGAAACCTCTTCACACTGACACTACAGTTAGTGTAAACACAGACTGAATCAGCGTGAGAAACCCCTTCACACTGACACTACAGTTCGTGTAATCAGAGAGTGAATCAGAATTAGAAACCCCTTCACACTGACACTACAGTTAGTGTAAACACAATCTGAATGAGAGTGAGAAACCCCTTCACACTGACACTGCAGTTAGTGTAAGCAAAGAGTGAATCAGAGTGAGAAACCCCTTCACACTGACACTACAGTTAGTGTCAATACAGACTGAATCAGAGTGAGAAACCACTTCACACTGACACAACAGTTATTGCAAACACAGACTGAATCAGAGTGAGAAACCCCTTCATACTGACACTACAGTTAGTGTAAATACTGACTGAGTCAGAGTGAGAAACCCCATCACACTGACACTACAGTTAGTATAAACAGTGAATCAGAGTGAGAAACCCCTTCATACTGACACTACAGTTAGTGTAAACACAGACTGAATCAGCGTGAGAAACCCCTTCACACTGACACGACAGTTAGTGTAAACACAATCTGAATCAGAGTGAGAAAAGCCTTCACAATGACACTACAGTTAGTGTAAACAGAGTGAATCAGAGTGAGAAACCCCTTCACACTAACACGACAGTTATTGGAAATACAGGGTGAATCAGAGAGAGAAACCCCTTCACACTGACACTACAGTTAGTGTAAACACAGACTGAATCAGTGAGAAATCCCTTCACACTGACACGACAGTTACTGTAAATACAGAGTCGAACAGCAAGAGAAACCCTTTCACACTGACATGACAGTTAGTGTCAATACAGACTGAGAGTGAGAAACCCCTTCACACTGACACTACAGTCAGTGTAAACACAGTGAATCAGAGTGAGAAACCCCTTCATACTGACACACCAGTTAGTGCAAACAGAGTGAATCAGAGTGAGAAACCTCTTCACACTGACACTACGGTTCGTGTAAACAGAGAGTGAATCAGAGTGAGAAACCCCTTCACACTGACACTACAGTTAGTGTAAACAGAGTGAATCAGAGTGAGAAACCCCTTCAGACTGACACGACAGTTAGTGTAAACACAATCTGAATGACAGTGAGAAACCCCTTCACACTGACACTACAGTTAGTGTAAGCAAAGAGTGAATCAGAGTGAGAAACCCCTTCACACTGACACTACAGTTAGTGAGAAACGTCTTCACAATGACACTACAATTAGTGCAAACAGAGTGAATCAGAGTGAGAAACCACTTCACACTGACACTACAGTTAGTGTAAACACAGACTGAATCAGAGTGAGAAACCCCTTCACACTGACACTACAGTTAGTGCAAACAGTGAATCAGAGTGAGAAACCCCTTCATACTGACACTACATACAGTTAGTGTAAACACAGACTGAGTCAGAGTGAGAAACCCCTTCATACTGACACTACAGTTAGAGTAAACACAGAGTGAATCAGACTGAGAAACCCCTTCATACTGACACTACAGTTAGTGTAAATTCAAAGTGAATCAGAGTGAGAAACCCCTTCACACGAACACTACAGTTATTGGAAATACAGGGTGAATCAGAGTGAGAAACCCCTACACACTGACACTACAGTTAGTGTAAACACAGATTGAATCAGAGTGAGAAACCCCTTCACACTGACACTACAGTTAGTGTAAACACAGACTGAATCAGAGTGAGAAACCCCTTCACACTGACACTACAGTTCGTGTAACAGAGAGTGAATCAGTGATAAAAATCCTACACACTGACACTACAGTTAGTGAGAAACGTCTTCACACTGACACTACAGTTGGGGCAAACACAGTGAATCAGACTGAGATACCCCTTCACACTGGCACTCCAGTTAGTGTAAACACAATCTGAATCAGAGTGAGAAACCCCATCACACTGACACTACAGTTAGTGTAAACAGAGAGTGAATAAGAGTGGGAAACCCCTTCACAATGACACTACAGTTAGTGTCAACACAATCTGAATGAGAGTGAGAAACCCCTTCACACTGACACTACAGTTAGTGTAAGCAAAGAGTGAATCAGAGTGAGAAACCCCTTCACACTGACACTACAGTTAGTGTCAATACAGACTGAATCAGAGTGAGAAACCACTTCACACTGACACTACAGTTACTGTAAACACAGACTGAATCAGAGTGAGAAACCCCTTCATACTGACAGTACATTTAGTGTAAATACTGACTCAGTCAGAGTGAGAAACCCCTTCACACTGACACTACAGTTACTGTAAACAGAGTGAATCAGAGTGAGAAACCCCTTCACACTGACACTACAGTTAGTGTCAATACAGACTGAATCAGAGTGAGAAACCCCTTCACAATGACACGACAGTTAGAGTAAACACAGAGTGAATCAGAGTGAGAAACCCCTTCACACTGACACTACAGTTAGTGTAAACACAATCTGAATCAGTGAGAAACCCCTTCACACTGACCCAACAGTTCGTGTCAACACAGACTGAATCAGAGTGAGAAACCCCTTCATACTGACACTAGTTAGTGTAAACACAGACTGAATCAAAGAGAGAAATCCCTTCACACTGACACGACAGTTCGCGTAACAGAGAGTGAATCAGAGTTAGAAACCCCTTCACAATGACACTACAGTTAGTGTAAACACAGACTGAATCAGAGTGAGAAACCCCTTCACACTGACACTACAGTTAGTGGAAACACAGACTGAATCAGAGTGAGAAACCCCTTCATACTGACACTACAGTGAGTGTAAACACAGACTGAATCAGAGTGAGAAACCCCTTCATACTGACACTACAGTTTGTGTCAACACAGACTGAATCAGAGTGAGAAACCCCTTCACACTAACACGACAGTTATTGGAAATACAGGGTGAATCAGAGAGAGAAACCCCTACACACTGACACTACAGTTAGTGTAAATACTGACTGAGTCAAAGTGAGAAACCCCTTCACACTGACACTACAGTTAGAGTAAACAGAGTGAATCAGAGTGAGAAATCCCTTCACACTGACACTTCAGTTCGTGTAAACACAGACTGAATCAGAGTGAGAAACCCCTTCACACTGACACTACAGTTAGTGTAAACACAATCTGAATGAGAGTGAGAAACCCCTTCACACTGACACTACAGTTAGTGTAAACACAGACTGAATCAAAGAGAGAAATCCCTTCACACTGACACTACAGTTAGTGGAAACACAGACTGAATCAGTGAGAAACCCCTTCACACTGACACGACAGTTCGCGTAACAGAGAGTGAATCAGAGTGATAAACCCCTTCACACTGACACTACAGTTCGTGTAAACACAATCTGAATCAGAGTGAGAAACCCCTTCACACTGACACTACAGTTCGTGTAACAGAGAGTGAATCAGAGTGATAAACCCCTACACACTGACACGACAGTTAGTGGAAACACAGACTGAATCAGTGAGAAACCCCTTCATACTGACACGACAGTTCGTGTAACAGAGAGTGAATCAGTGATAAAAATCCTACACACTGACACTACAGTTAGTGAGAAACGTCTTCACACTGACACTACAGTTGGGGCAAACACAGTGAATCAGACTGAGATACCCCTTCACACTGGCACTCCAGTTAGTGTAAACACAATCTGAATCAGAGTGAGAAACCCCATCACACTGACACTACAGTTAGTGTAAACAGAGAGTGAATAAGAGTGGGAAACCCCTTCACAATGACACTACAGTTAGTGTCAACACAATCTGAATGAGAGTGAGAAACCCCTTCACACTGACACTACAGTTAGTGTAAGCAAAGAGTGAATCAGAGTGAGAAACCCCTTCACACTGACACTACAGTTAGTGTCAATACAGACTGAATCAGAGTGAGAAACCACTTCACACTGACACTACAGTTACTGTAAACACAGACTGAATCAGAGTGAGAAACCCCTTCATACTGACAGTACATTTAGTGTAAATACTGACTCAGAGTGAGAAACCCCTTCACACTGACACTACAGTTACTGTAAACAGAGTGAATCAGAGTGAGAAACCCCTTCACACTGACACTACAGTTAGTGTCAATACAGACTGAATCAGAGTGAGAAACCCCTTCACAATGACACGACAGTTAGAGTAAACACAGAGTGAATCAGAGTGAGAAACCCCTTCACACTGACACTACAGTTAGTGTAAACACAATCTGAATCAGTGAGAAACCCCTTCACACTGACCCAACAGTTCGTGTCAACACAGACTGAATCAGAGTGAGAAACCCCTTCATACTGACACTAGTTAGTGTAAACACAGACTGAATCAAAGAGAGAAATCCCTTCACACTGACACGACAGTTCGCGTAACAGAGAGTGAATCAGTTAGAAACCCCTTCACAATGACACTACAGTTAGTGTAAACACAGACTGAATCAGAGTGAGAAACCCCTTCACACTGACACTACAGTTAGTGGAAACACAGACTGAATCAGAGTGAGAAACCCCTTCATACTGACACTACAGTGAGTGTAAACACAGACTGAATCAGAGTGAGAAACCCCTTCATACTGACACTACAGTTTGTGTCAACACAGACTGAATCAGAGTGAGAAACCCCTTCACACTAACACGACAGTTATTGGAAATACAGGGTGAATCAGAGAGAGAAACCCCTACACACTGACACTACAGTTAGTGTAAATACTGACTGAGTCAAAGTGAGAAACCCCTTCACACTGACACTACAGTTAGAGTAAACAGAGTGAATCAGAGTGAGAAATCCCTTCACACTGACACTTCAGTTCGTGTAAACACAGACTGAATCAGAGTGAGAAACCCCTTCACACTGACACTACAGTTAGTGTAAACACAATCTGAATGAGAGTGAGAAACCCCTTCACACTGACACTACAGTTAGTGTAAACACAGACTGAATCAAAGAGAGAAATCCCTTCACACTGACACTACAGTTAGTGGAAACACAGACTGAATCAGTGAGAAACCCCTTCACACTGACACGACAGTTCGCGTAACAGAGAGTGAATCAGAGTGATAAACCCCTTCACACTGACACTACAGTTCGTGTAAACACAATCTGAATCAGAGTGAGAAACCCCTTCACACTGACACTACAGTTCGTGTAACAGAGAGTGAATCAGAGTGATAAACCCCTACACACTGACACGACAGTTAGTGGAAACACAGACTGAATCAGTGAGAAACCCCTTCATACTGACACGACAGTTTGTGTCAACACAGACTGAATCAAAGAGAGAAATCCCTTCACACTGACACATCAGTTATTGCAAACACAGAGTGAATGAGAGTGAGAAACCCCTTCATACTGACACTACAGATAGTGTAAATACAAAGTGAATCAGAGAGAGAAACCCCTACACACTGACACTACAGTTAGTGTCAATACAGACTGAATCAGAGTGAGAATCCACTTCACACTGACACAACAGTTATTGCAAACACAGACTGAATCAGAGTGAGAAACCCCTTCATACTGACACTACAGTGAGTGTAAACACAGACTGAATCAGCGTGCGAAACCCCTTCACACTGACACTACAGTTAGTGTAAACAGAGAGTGAATCAGAGTGATAAACCCCTTCACACTGACACTACAGTTAGTGTAAACACAATCTGAATCAGAGTGAGAAAAGCCTTCACAATGACACTACAGTTAGTGTAAACAGAGTGAATCAGAGTGAGAAACCCCTTCACAATGACACTACAGTTAGTGTAAACACAGACTGAATCAGAGTGAGAAACCACTTCACACTGACACTACAGTTACTGTAAACACAGACTGAATCAGAGTGAGAAACCCCTTCACACTGACCCTACAGTCAGTGCAAACACAATCTATCAGTGAGAAACCCCTTCTCACTGACACTACAGTTCGTGTCAATACAGAGTGAATCAGAGTGAGAAACCTCTTTACACTGACACTACGGTTAGTGTAAACACAGACTGAATCAGCGTGAGAAACTCCTTCACACTGACACTACAATTAGTGTAAACAGAGAGTGAATCAGAGTTAGAAACCCCTTCACACTGACACTACAGTTAGTGTAAACACAATCTGAATCAGAGTGAGAAAAGCCTTCACACTGACACGACAGTTAGTGTAAACACAGAGTGAATCAGCCTGGGAAACCCCTTCACACTGACACTACAGTTACTGTAAACACAGAGTGAATCAGTGAGAAACCCCTTCATACTGTCACTACAGTGAGTGTAAACACAGACTGAATCAGCGTGAGAAACCCCTTCACACTGACACTATAGTTAGTGGAAACACAGACTGAATCAGAGTTAGAAACCCCTTCACACTGACACTGCAGTTAGTGTAAACACAGACTGAATCAGAGTGAGAAACCCCTTCACACTGACACTACAGTTAGTGTAAACACAGAGTGAATCAGAGTGAGAAACCCCTTCAGACTGACACGACAGTTAGTGTAAACACAATCTGAATGAGAGTGAGAAACCCCTTCACACTGACACTACAGTTAGTGTAAACACAGACTGAATCAGAGTGAGAAACCCCTTCACATTGACACTACAGTTAGTGTAAATACAGAGTGAATCAGCCTGGGAAACCCCTTCACACTGACACTACAGTCAGTGTAAACACAGACTGAATCAGAGTGAGAAACCCCTTCACACTGACACTACAGTCAGTGTAAACACAGACTGAATCAGAGTGAGAAACCCCTTCACACTGACACTACAGTTCGTGTAACAGAGAGTGAATCAGTGATAAAAATCCTACACACTGACACTACAGTTAGTGAGAAACGTCTTCACACTGACACTACAGTTGGGGCAAACACAGTGAATCAGACTGAGATACCCCTTCACACTGGCACTCCAGTTAGTGTAAACACAATCTGAATCAGAGTGAGAAACCCCATCACACTGACACTACAGTTAGTGTAAACAGAGAGTGAATAAGAGTGGGAAACCCCTTCACAATGACACTACAGTTAGTGTAAACACAATCTGAATGAGAGTGAGAAACCCCTTCACACTGACACTACAGTTAGTGTAAGCAAAGAGTGAATCAGAGTGAGAAACCCCTTCACACTGACACTACAGTTAGTGTCAATACAGACTGAATCAGAGTGAGAAAACACCACACTGACACAACAGTTATTGCAAACACAGACTGAATCAGAGTGAGAAACCCCTTCACACTGACACTACAGTTAGTGTAAACACAGTGAATCAGAGTGTGAAACTCCTTGACACTGACACTAGTTAGTGCAAACACAGACTGAATCAGAGTGAGAAACCCCTTCACACTGACACGACAGTTAGTGTAAATACAGAGTGAATCAGCCTGGGAAACCCCTTCACACTGACACTACAGTTACTGTAAACAGAGTGAATCAGTGAGAAACCCCTTCACACTGACACTACAGTTAGTGTAAACACAATCTGAATCAGAGAGAGAAACCCCTTCACACTGACACTACAGTTAGTGTAAACACAATCTGATTCAGAGTGAGAAACCCCTTCACACTGGCACTACAGTTCGTGCAAACACAATCTGAATCAGTGAGAAACCCCTTCACACTGACACTACAGTTAGTGTAAACACAGTGAATCAGAGTGAGAAACCCCTTCACACTGACACGACAGTTCGCGTAACAGAGAGTGAATCAGAGTGATAAACCCCTTCACACTGACACTACAGTTCGTGTAAACACAATCTGAATCAGAGTGATAAACCCCTACACACTGACACGACAGTTAGTGGAAACACAGACTGAATCAGAGTGAGAAACCCCTTCACACTAACACGACAGTTATTGGAAATACAGGGTGAATCAGAGAGAGAAACCCCTACACACTGACACTACAGTTAGTGTAAATACTGACTGAATCAGAGTGAGAAACCCCTTCACACTGACACTACAGTTAGAGTAAACAGAGTGAATCAGAGTGAGAAACCCCTTCACACTGACACTTCAGTTAGTGTAAACACAGACTGAATCAGAGTGAGAAACCCCTTCACACTGACACTACAGTTAGTGTAAACACAGACTGAATCAGTGAGAAATCCCTTCACACTGACACGACAGTTAGTGGAAACACAGACTGAATCAGAGTGATAAACCCCTTCACACTGACACTACAGTTCGTGTAAACACAATCTGAATCAGAGTGATAAACCCCTACACACTGACACGACAGTTAGTGGAAACACAGACTGAATCAGAGTGAGAAACCCCTTCATACTGACACTACAGTTTGTGTCAACACAGACTGAATCAAAGAGAGAAATCCCTTCACACTGACACATCAGTTATTGCAAACAGAGTGAATCAGACTGAGAAACCCCTTCATACTGACACTACAGTTAGTGTAAATACAAAGTGAATCAGAGAGAGAAACCCCTACACACTGACACTACAGTTAGTGTCAATACAGACTGAATCAGAGTGAGAAACCACTTCACACTGACACTACAGTGAGTGTAAACACAGACTGAATCAGCGTGAGAAACCCCTTCACACTGACACTACAGTTAGTGTAAACAGAGAGTGAATCAGAGTTAGAAACCCCTTCACACTGACACTACAGTTAGTGTAAACACAATCTGAATCAGAGTGAGAAAAGCCTTCACAATGACACTACAGTTAGTGTAAACAGAGTGAAAATGAGTGAGAAACCCCTTCACAATGACACTACAGTTAGTGTAAACACAGACTGAATCAGAGTGAGAAACCACTTCACACTGACACTACAGTTACTGGAAACACAGACTGAATCAGAGTGAGAAACCCCTTCATACTGACACTAGTTAGTGTAAACACAGACTGAATCAAAGAGAGAAATCCCTTCACACTGACACTACAGTTAGTGGAAACACAGACTGAATCAGAGTGAGAAACCCCTTCACACTGACACGACAGTTCGTGTAACAGAGAGTGAATCAGAGTTAGAAACCCCTTCACACTGACACTACAGTTCGTGTAAACACAATCTGAATCAGAGTGAGAAACCCCTTCACACTGACACTACAGTTAGTGGAAACACAGACTGAATCAGAGTGAGAAACCCCTTCATACTGACACTACAGTTAGTGTAAATACAAAGTGAATCAGAGAGAGAAACCCCTACACACTGACACTACAGTTAGTGTCAATACAGACTGAATCAGAGTGAGAAACCCCTTCACACTGACACTACAGTTAGTGTAAACAGAGAGTGAATCAGAGTTAGAAACCCCTTCACACTGACACTACAGTTAGTGTAAACACAGACTGAATCAGAGTGAGAAAAGCCTTCACAATGACACTACAGTTAGTGTAAACAGAGTGAATCAGAGTGAGAAACCCCTTCACAATGACACTACAGTTAGTGTAAACACAGACTGAATCAGAGTGAGAAACCACTTCACACTGACACTACAGTTACTGTAAACACAGACTGAATCAGAGTGAGAAACCCCTTCACACTGACCCTACAGTCAGTGCAAACACAATCTATCAGTGAGAAACCCCTTCTCACTGACACTACAGTTCGTGTCAATACAGAGTGAATCAGAGTGAGAAACCTCTTCACACTGACACTACGGTTAGTGTAAACACAGACTGAATCAGCGTGAGAAACCCCTTCACACTGACACTACAATTAGTGTAAACACAATCTGAATCAGAGTGAGAAAAGCCTTCACAATGACACTACAGTTAGTGTAAACAGAGTGAATCAGAGTGAGAAACCCCTTCACACTGACACTACAGTTAGTGTAAACACAGACTGAATCAGAGTGAGAAACCCCTTCACACTGACACTACAGTTAGTGTAAACACAGAGTGAATCAGTGAGAAACCCCTTCATACTGTCACTACAGTGAGTGTAAACACAGACTGAATCAGCGTGAGAAACCACTTCATACTGACACTACAGTTAGTGGAAATACAGGGTGAATCAGAGAGAGAAACCCCTTCACACTGACACTACAGTTAGAGTAAACAGAGTGAATCAGAGTGAGAAACCCCTTCACACTGACACTACAGTTAGTGTAAACACTGACTGAATCAGAGTGAGAAACCCCTTCACACTGACACTACAGTTAGTGTAAACACAGACTGAATCAGTAAGAAATCCCTTCACACTGACACGACAGTTACTGTAAATACAGAGTCGAACAGCAAGAGAAACCCATTCACACTGACACGACAGTTAGTGTAAGCACAGAGTGATTCAGAGTGAGAAACCCCTTCACACTGACACTACAGTTAGAGTAAACAGAGTGAATCAGAGTGAGAAACCCCTTCACACTGACAACAGTGAGTGCAAACAGAGTGAATCAGAGTGAGAAACCTCTTCACACTGACACAACAGTGAGTGCAAACAGAGTGAATCAGAGTGAGAAACCTCTTCACACTGACACTACGGTTCGTGTAAACAGAGAGTGAATCAGAGTTAGAAACCCCTTCACACTGACACTGCAGTTAGTGTAAACACCGACTGAATCAGAGTGAGAAACCCCTTCACATTGACACTACAGTTAGTGTAAATACAGAGTGAATCAGCCTGGGAAGCCCCTTCACACTGACACTACAGTTAGTGTAAACACAGACTGAATCAGAGTGAGAAACCCCTTCACACTGACACTACAGTTCGTGTAACAGAGAGTGAATCAGTGATAAAAATCCTACACACTGACACTACAGTTAGTGAGAAACGTCTTCACACTGACACTACAGTTGGGGCAAACACAGTGAATCAGACTGAGATACCCCTTCACACTGGCACTCCAGTTAGTGTAAACACAATCTGAATCAGAGTGATAAACCCCTTCACACTGACACGACAGTTAGTGGAAACACAGACTGAACCAGAGTGAGAAACCCCTTCACACTAACACGACAGTTATTGGAAATACAGGGTGAATCAGAGAGAGAAACCCCTACACACTGACACTACAGTTAGTGTAAATACTGACTGAGTCAAAGTGAGAAACCCCTTCACACTGACACTACAGTTAGAGTAAACAGAGTGAATCAGAGTGAGAAACCCCTTCACACTGACACTTCAGTTCGTGTAAACACAGACTGAATCAGAGTGAGAAACCCCTTCACACTGACACTACAGTTAGTGTAAACACAGACTGAATCAGTGAGAAATCCCTTCACACTGACACGACAGTTACTGTAAATACAGAGCGAATCAGAGTGAGAAACCCCTTCAGACTGACACGACAGTTAGTGTAAACACAATCTGAATGAGAGTGAGAAACCCCTTCACATTGACACTACAGTTAGTGTAAACACAGACTGAATCAAAGAGAGAAATCCCTTCACACTGACACTACAGTTAGTGTAAACACAATCTGAATGAGAGTGAGAAACCCCTTCACACTGACACTACAGTTTGTGTCAACACAGACTGAATCAGAGTGAGAAACCCCTTCACACTGACACGACAGTTCGCGTAACAGAGAGTGAATCAGAGTGATAAACCCCTTCACACTGACACTACAGTTCGTGTAAACACAATCTGAATCAGAGTGAGAAACCCCTTCATACTGACACTACAGTTAGTGTAAATACAAAGTGAATCAGAGAGAGAAACCCCTACACACTGACACTACAGTTAGTGTCAATACAGACTGAATCAGAGTGAGAAACCCCTTCACACTGACACTACAGTGAGTGTAAACACAGACTGAATCAGCGTGAGAAACCCCTTCACACTGACACTACAGTTAGTGGAAACACAGACTGAATCAGAGTGAGAAACCCCATCACACTGACACTACAGTTAGTGTAAACAGAGAGTGAATAAGAGTGGGAAACCCCTTCACAATGACACTACAGTTAGTGTCAACACAATCTGAATGAGAGTGAGAAACCCCTTCACACTGACACTACAGTTAGTGTAAGCAAAGAGTGAATCAGAGTGAGAAACCCCTTCACACTGACACTACAGTTAGTGTCAATACAGACTGAATCAGAGTGAGAAACCACTTCACACTGACACTACAGTTACTGTAAACACAGACTGAATCAGAGTGAGAAACCCCTTCATACTGACAGTACATTTAGTGTAAATACTGACTCAGAGTGAGAAACCCCTTCACACTGACACTACAGTTACTGTAAACAGAGTGAATCAGAGTGAGAAACCCCTTCACACTGACACTACAGTTAGTGTCAATACAGACTGAATCAGAGTGAGAAACCCCTTCACAATGACACGACAGTTAGAGTAAACACAGAGTGAATCAGAGTGAGAAACCCCTTCACACTGACACTACAGTTAGTGTAAACACAATCTGAATCAGTGAGAAACCCCTTCACACTGACCCAACAGTTCGTGTCAACACAGACTGAATCAGAGTGAGAAACCCCTTCATACTGACACTAGTTAGTGTAAACACAGACTGAATCAAAGAGAGAAATCCCTTCACACTGACACGACAGTTCGCGTAACAGAGAGTGAATCAGAGTTAGAAACCCCTTCACAATGACACTACAGTTAGTGTAAACACAGACTGAATCAGAGTGAGAAACCCCTTCACACTGACACTACAGTTAGTGGAAACACAGACTGAATCAGAGTGAGAAACCCCTTCATACTGACACTACAGTGAGTGTAAACACAGACTGAATCAGAGTGAGAAACCCCTTCATACTGACACTACAGTTTGTGTCAACACAGACTGAATCAGAGTGAGAAACCCCTTCACACTAACACGACAGTTATTGGAAATACAGGGTGAATCAGAGAGAGAAACCCCTACACACTGACACTACAGTTAGTGTAAATACTGACTGAGTCAAAGTGAGAAACCCCTTCACACTGACACTACAGTTAGAGTAAACAGAGTGAATCAGAGTGAGAAATCCCTTCACACTGACACTTCAGTTCGTGTAAACACAGACTGAATCAGAGTGAGAAACCCCTTCACACTGACACTACAGTTAGTGTAAACACAATCTGAATGAGAGTGAGAAACCCCTTCACACTGACACTACAGTTAGTGTAAACACAGACTGAATCAAAGAGAGAAATCCCTTCACACTGACACTACAGTTAGTGGAAACACAGACTGAATCAGTGAGAAACCCCTTCACACTGACACGACAGTTCGCGTAACAGAGAGTGAATCAGAGTGATAAACCCCTTCACACTGACACTACAGTTCGTGTAAACACAATCTGAATCAGAGTGAGAAACCCCTTCACACTGACACTACAGTTCGTGTAACAGAGAGTGAATCAGAGTGATAAACCCCTACACACTGACACGACAGTTAGTGGAAACACAGACTGAATCAGTGAGAAACCCCTTCATACTGACACGACAGTTTGTGTCAACACAGACTGAATCAAAGAGAGAAATCCCTTCACACTGACACATCAGTTATTGCAAACACAGAGTGAATGAGAGTGAGAAACCCCTTCATACTGACACTACAGATAGTGTAAATACAAAGTGAATCAGAGAGAGAAACCCCTACACACTGACACTACAGTTAGTGTCAATACAGACTGAATCAGAGTGAGAATCCACTTCACACTGACACAACAGTTATTGCAAACACAGACTGAATCAGAGTGAGAAACCCCTTCATACTGACACTACAGTGAGTGTAAACACAGACTGAATCAGCGTGCGAAACCCCTTCACACTGACACTACAGTTAGTGTAAACAGAGAGTGAATCAGAGTGATAAACCCCTTCACACTGACACTACAGTTAGTGTAAACACAATCTGAATCAGAGTGAGAAAAGCCTTCACAATGACACTACAGTTAGTGTAAACAGAGTGAATCAGAGTGAGAAACCCCTTCACAATGACACTACAGTTAGTGTAAACACAGACTGAATCAGAGTGAGAAACCACTTCACACTGACACTACAGTTACTGTAAACACAGACTGAATCAGAGTGAGAAACCCCTTCACACTGACCCTACAGTCAGTGCAAACACAATCTATCAGTGAGAAACCCCTTCTCACTGACACTACAGTTCGTGTCAATACAGAGTGAATCAGAGTGAGAAACCTCTTTACACTGACACTACGGTTAGTGTAAACACAGACTGAATCAGCGTGAGAAACTCCTTCACACTGACACTACAATTAGTGTAAACAGAGAGTGAATCAGAGTTAGAAACCCCTTCACACTGACACTACAGTTAGTGTAAACACAATCTGAATCAGAGTGAGAAAAGCCTTCACACTGACACGACAGTTAGTGTAAACACAGAGTGAATCAGCCTGGGAAACCCCTTCACACTGACACTACAGTTACTGTAAACACAGAGTGAATCAGTGAGAAACCCCTTCATACTGTCACTACAGTGAGTGTAAACACAGACTGAATCAGCGTGAGAAACCCCTTCACACTGACACTATAGTTAGTGGAAACACAGACTGAATCAGAGTTAGAAACCCCTTCACACTGACACTGCAGTTAGTGTAAACACAGACTGAATCAGAGTGAGAAACCCCTTCACACTGACACTACAGTTAGTGTAAACACAGAGTGAATCAGAGTGAGAAACCCCTTCAGACTGACACGACAGTTAGTGTAAACACAATCTGAATGAGAGTGAGAAACCCCTTCACACTGACACTACAGTTAGTGTAAACACAGACTGAATCAGAGTGAGAAACCCCTTCACATTGACACTACAGTTAGTGTAAATACAGAGTGAATCAGCCTGGGAAACCCCTTCACACTGACACTACAGTCAGTGTAAACACAGACTGAATCAGAGTGAGAAACCCCTTCACACTGACACTACAGTTCGTGTAACAGAGAGTGAATCAGTGATAAAAATCCTACACACTGACACTACAGTTAGTGAGAAACGTCTTCACACTGACACTACAGTTGGGGCAAACACAGTGAATCAGACTGAGATACCCCTTCACACTGGCACTCCAGTTAGTGTAAACACAATCTGAATCAGAGTGAGAAACCCCATCACACTGACACTACAGTTAGTGTAAACAGAGAGTGAATAAGAGTGGGAAACCCCTTCACAATGACACTACAGTTAGTGTAAACACAATCTGAATGAGAGTGAGAAACCCCTTCACACTGACACTACAGTTAGTGTAAGCAAAGAGTGAATCAGAGTGAGAAACCCCTTCACACTGACACTACAGTTAGTGTCAATACAGACTGAATCAGAGTGAGAAAACACCACACTGACACAACAGTTATTGCAAACACAGACTGAATCAGAGTGAGAAACCCCTTCACACTGACACTACAGTTAGTGTAAACACAGTGAATCAGAGTGTGAAACTCCTTGACACTGACACTAGTTAGTGCAAACACAGACTGAATCAGAGTGAGAAACCCCTTCACACTGACACGACAGTTAGTGTAAATACAGAGTGAATCAGCCTGGGAAACCCCTTCACACTGACACTACAGTTACTGTAAACAGAGTGAATCAGTGAGAAACCCCTTCACACTGACACTACAGTTAGTGTAAACACAATCTGAATCAGAGAGAGAAACCCCTTCACACTGACACTACAGTTAGTGTAAACACAATCTGATTCAGAGTGAGAAACCCCTTCACACTGGCACTACAGTTCGTGCAAACACAATCTGAATCAGTGAGAAACCCCTTCACACTGACACTACAGTTAGTGTAAACACAGTGAATCAGAGTGAGAAACCCCTTCACACTGACACGACAGTTCGCGTAACAGAGAGTGAATCAGAGTGATAAACCCCTTCACACTGACACTACAGTTCGTGTAAACACAATCTGAATCAGAGTGATAAACCCCTACACACTGACACGACAGTTAGTGGAAACACAGACTGAATCAGAGTGAGAAACCCCTTCACACTAACACGACAGTTATTGGAAATACAGGGTGAATCAGAGAGAGAAACCCCTACACACTGACACTACAGTTAGTGTAAATACTGACTGAATCAGAGTGAGAAACCCCTTCACACTGACACTACAGTTAGAGTAAACAGAGTGAATCAGAGTGAGAAACCCCTTCACACTGACACTTCAGTTAGTGTAAACACAGACTGAATCAGAGTGAGAAACCCCTTCACACTGACACTACAGTTAGTGTAAACACAGACTGAATCAGTGAGAAATCCCTTCACACTGACACGACAGTTAGTGGAAACACAGACTGAATCAGAGTGATAAACCCCTTCACACTGACACTACAGTTCGTGTAAACACAATCTGAATCAGAGTGATAAACCCCTACACACTGACACGACAGTTAGTGGAAACACAGACTGAATCAGAGTGAGAAACCCCTTCATACTGACACTACAGTTTGTGTCAACACAGACTGAATCAAAGAGAGAAATCCCTTCACACTGACACATCAGTTATTGCAAACAGAGTGAATCAGACTGAGAAACCCCTTCATACTGACACTACAGTTAGTGTAAATACAAAGTGAATCAGAGAGAGAAACCCCTACACACTGACACTACAGTTAGTGTCAATACAGACTGAATCAGAGTGAGAAACCACTTCACACTGACACTACAGTGAGTGTAAACACAGACTGAATCAGCGTGAGAAACCCCTTCACACTGACACTACAGTTAGTGTAAACAGAGAGTGAATCAGAGTTAGAAACCCCTTCACACTGACACTACAGTTAGTGTAAACACAATCTGAATCAGAGTGAGAAAAGCCTTCACAATGACACTACAGTTAGTGTAAACAGAGTGAAAATGAGTGAGAAACCCCTTCACAATGACACTACAGTTAGTGTAAACACAGACTGAATCAGAGTGAGAAACCACTTCACACTGACACTACAGTTACTGGAAACACAGACTGAATCAGAGTGAGAAACCCCTTCATACTGACACTAGTTAGTGTAAACACAGACTGAATCAAAGAGAGAAATCCCTTCACACTGACACTACAGTTAGTGGAAACACAGACTGAATCAGAGTGAGAAACCCCTTCACACTGACACGACAGTTCGTGTAACAGAGAGTGAATCAGAGTTAGAAACCCCTTCACACTGACACTACAGTTCGTGTAAACACAATCTGAATCAGAGTGAGAAACCCCTTCACACTGACACTACAGTTAGTGGAAACACAGACTGAATCAGAGTGAGAAACCCCTTCATACTGACACTACAGTTAGTGTAAATACAAAGTGAATCAGAGAGAGAAACCCCTACACACTGACACTACAGTTAGTGTCAATACAGACTGAATCAGAGTGAGAAACCCCTTCACACTGACACTACAGTTAGTGTAAACAGAGAGTGAATCAGAGTTAGAAACCCCTTCACACTGACACTACAGTTAGTGTAAACACAGACTGAATCAGAGTGAGAAAAGCCTTCACAATGACACTACAGTTAGTGTAAACAGAGTGAATCAGAGTGAGAAACCCCTTCACAATGACACTACAGTTAGTGTAAACACAGACTGAATCAGAGTGAGAAACCACTTCACACTGACACTACAGTTACTGTAAACACAGACTGAATCAGAGTGAGAAACCCCTTCACACTGACCCTACAGTCAGTGCAAACACAATCTATCAGTGAGAAACCCCTTCTCACTGACACTACAGTTCGTGTCAATACAGAGTGAATCAGAGTGAGAAACCTCTTCACACTGACACTACGGTTAGTGTAAACACAGACTGAATCAGCGTGAGAAACCCCTTCACACTGACACTACAATTAGTGTAAACACAATCTGAATCAGAGTGAGAAAAGCCTTCACAATGACACTACAGTTAGTGTAAACAGAGTGAATCAGAGTGAGAAACCCCTTCACACTGACACTACAGTTAGTGTAAACACAGACTGAATCAGAGTGAGAAACCCCTTCACACTGACACTACAGTTAGTGTAAACACAGAGTGAATCAGTGAGAAACCCCTTCATACTGTCACTACAGTGAGTGTAAACACAGACTGAATCAGCGTGAGAAACCACTTCATACTGACACTACAGTTAGTGGAAATACAGGGTGAATCAGAGAGAGAAACCCCTTCACACTGACACTACAGTTAGAGTAAACAGAGTGAATCAGAGTGAGAAACCCCTTCACACTGACACTACAGTTAGTGTAAACACTGACTGAATCAGAGTGAGAAACCCCTTCACACTGACACTACAGTTAGTGTAAACACAGACTGAATCAGTAAGAAATCCCTTCACACTGACACGACAGTTACTGTAAATACAGAGTCGAACAGCAAGAGAAACCCATTCACACTGACACGACAGTTAGTGTAAGCACAGAGTGATTCAGAGTGAGAAACCCCTTCACACTGACACTACAGTTAGAGTAAACAGAGTGAATCAGAGTGAGAAACCCCTTCACACTGACAACAGTGAGTGCAAACAGAGTGAATCAGAGTGAGAAACCTCTTCACACTGACACAACAGTGAGTGCAAACAGAGTGAATCAGAGTGAGAAACCTCTTCACACTGACACTACGGTTCGTGTAAACAGAGAGTGAATCAGAGTTAGAAACCCCTTCACACTGACACTGCAGTTAGTGTAAACACCGACTGAATCAGAGTGAGAAACCCCTTCACATTGACACTACAGTTAGTGTAAATACAGAGTGAATCAGCCTGGGAAGCCCCTTCACACTGACACTACAGTTAGTGTAAACACAGACTGAATCAGAGTGAGAAACCCCTTCACACTGACACTACAGTTCGTGTAACAGAGAGTGAATCAGTGATAAAAATCCTACACACTGACACTACAGTTAGTGAGAAACGTCTTCACACTGACACTACAGTTGGGGCAAACACAGTGAATCAGACTGAGATACCCCTTCACACTGGCACTCCAGTTAGTGTAAACACAATCTGAATCAGAGTGAGAAACCCCATCACACTGACACTACAGTTAGTGTAAACAGAGAGTGAATAAGAGTGGGAAACCCCTTCACAATGACACTACAGTTAGTGTAAACACAATCTGAATGAGAGTGAGAAACCCCTTCACACTGACACTACAGTTAGTGTAAGCAAAGAGTGAATCAGAGTGAGAAACCCCTTCACACTGACACTACAGTTAGTGTAAGCAAAGAGTGAATCAGAGTGAGAAACCCCTTCACACTGACACTACAGTTAGTGTCAATACAGACTGAATCAGAGTGAGAAACCACTTCACACTGACACAACAGTTATTGCAAACACAGACTGAATCAGAGTGAGGAACCCCTTCATACTGACACTACAGTTACTGTAAACACAGACTGAATCAGAGTGAGAAACCCCTTCATACTGACAGTACATTTAGTGTAAATACTGACTCAGTCAGAGTGAGAAACCCCTTCACACTGACACTACAGTTAGTGTAAACACAGTGAATCAGAGTGTGAAACTCCTTCACACTGACACTAGTTAGTGCAAACACAGACTGAATCAGAGTGAGAAACCCCTTCACACTGACACGACAGTTAGTGTAAATACAGAGTGAATCAGCCTGGGAAACCCCTTCACACTGACACTACAGTTACTGTAAACAGAGTGAATCAGTGAGAAACCCCTTCACACTGACACTACAGTTAGTGTAAACACAATCTGAATCAGAGAGAAACCCCTTCACACTGACACTACAGTTAGTGTAAACACAATCTGATTCAGAGTGAGAAACCCCTTCACACTGACACTACTGTTAGTGTAAACACAGAGTGAATCAGAGTGAGAAACCCCTTCACACTGACACTACAGTTCGTGCAAACACAATCTGAATCAGTGAGAAACCCCTTCACACTGACACTACAGTTAGTGTCAATACAGACTGAATCAGAGTGAGAAAGCCCTTCACACTGACACGACAGTTAGTGTAAACACAGTGAATCAGTGAGAAACCCCTTCACACTGACACTACAGTTAGTGTAAACACAATCTGAATCAGTGAGAAACCCCTTCACAATGACACTACAGTTAGTGTCAATACAGACTGAATCAGAGTGAGAAACCCCTTCACAATGACACGACAGTTAGAGTAAACACAGAGTGAATCAGGGTGAGAAACCCCTTCACACTGACAATACAGTTAGTGTAAACACAATCTGAATCAGTGAGAAACCCCTTCACACTGACCCAACAGTTCGTGTCAACACAGAGTGAATCAGAGTGAGAAACCCCTTCATACTGACACTACAGTTAGTGTAAATACAAAGTGAATCAGAGAGAGAAACCCCTACACACTGACACTACAGTTAGTGTAAACACAATCTGAATCAGAGTGAGAAAAGCCTTCACAATGACACTACAGTTAGTGTAAACACAGACTGAATCAGAGTGAGAAACCACTTCACACTGACACTACAGTTACTGGAAACACAGACTGAATCAGAGTGAGAAACCCCTTCATACTGACACTAGTTAGTGTAAACACAGACTGAATCAAAGAGAGAAATCCCTTCACACTGACACTACAGTTAGTGGAAACACAGACTGAATCAGAGTGAGAAACCCCTTCACACTGACACGACAGTTCGTGTAACAGAGAGTGAATCAGAGTTAGAAACCCCTTCACACAGACACTACAGTTCGTGTAAACACAATCTGAATCAGAGTGAGAAACCCCTTCACACTGACACTACAGTTAGTGGAAACACAGACTGAATCAGAGTGAGAAACCCCTTCATACTGACACTACAGTTAGTGTAAATACAAAGTGAATCAGAGAGAGAAACCCCTACACACTGACACTACAGTTAGTGTCAATACAGACTGAATCAGAGTGAGAAACCACTTCACACTGACACTACAGTGAGTGTAAACACAGACTGAATCAGCGTGAGAAACCCCTTCACACTGACACTACAGTTAGTGTAAACAGAGAGTGAATCAGAGTTAGAAACCCCTTCACACTGACACTACAGTTAGTGTAAACACGATCTGAATCAGAGTGAGAAAAGCCTTCACAATGACACTACAGTTAGTGTAAACAGAGTGAAAATGAGTGAGAAACCCCTTCACAATGACACTACAGTTAGTGTAAACACAGACTGAATCAGAGTGAGAAACCCCTTCACACTGACACTTCAGTTCGTGTAAACACAGACTGAATCAGAGTGAGAAACCCCTTCACACTGACACTAGTTAGTGTAAACACAGACTGAATCAGTGAGAAATCCCTTCACACTGACACGACAGTTACTGTAAATACAGAGTGAATCAGTGAGAAACCCCTTCAGACTGACACGACAGTTAGTGTAAACACAATCTGAATGAGAGTGAGAAACCCCTTCACACTGACACTACAGTTAGTGTAAACACAGACTGAATCAGAGTGAGAAACCCCTTCACACTGACACGACAGTTCGCGTAACAGAGAGTGAATCAGAGTGATAAACCCCTTCACACTGACACGACAGTTAGTGGAAACACAGACTGAACCAGAGTGAGAAACCCCTTCACACTAACACGACAGTTATTGGAAATACAGGGTGAATCAGAGAGAGAAACCCCTACACACTGACACTACAGTTAGTGTAAATACTGACTGAGTCAAAGTGAGAAACCCCTTCACACTGACACTACAGTTAGAGTAAACAGAGTGAATCAGAGTGAGAAACCCCTTCACACTGACACTTCAGTTCGTGTAAACACAGACTGAATCAGAGTGAGAAACCCCTTCACACTGACACTACAGTTAGTGTAAACACAGACTGAATCAGTGAGAAATCCCTTCACACTGACACGACAGTTACTGTAAATACAGAGTGAATCAGAGTGAGAAACCCCTTCACAATGACACTACAGTTAGTGTAAACACAGACTGAATCAGAGTGAGAAACCCCTTCACACTGACACTTCAGTTCGTGTAAACACAGACTGAATCAGAGTGAGAAACCCCTTCACACTGACACTAGTTAGTGTAAACACAGACTGAATCAGTGAGAAATCCCTTCACACTGACACGACAGTTACTGTAAATACAGAGTGAATCAGTGAGAAACCCCTTCAGACTGACACGACAGTTAGTGTAAACACAATCTGAATGAGAGTGAGAAACCCCTTCACACTGACACTACAGTTAGTGTAAACACAGACTGAATCAGAGTGAGAAACCCCTTCACACTGACACGACAGTTCGCGTAACAGAGAGTGAATCAGAGTGATAAACCCCTTCACACTGACACGACAGTTAGTGGAAACACAGACTGAACCAGAGTGAGAAACCCCTTCACACTAACACGACAGTTATTGGAAATACAGGGTGAATCAGAGAGAGAAACCCCTACACACTGACACTACAGTTAGTGTAAATACTGACTGAGTCAAAGTGAGAAACCCCTTCACACTGACACTACAGTTAGAGTAAACAGAGTGAATCAGAGTGAGAAACCCCTTCACACTGACACTTCAGTTCG
This sequence comes from Heterodontus francisci, assembly GCF_036365525.1. Lineage (NCBI taxonomy): Eukaryota > Metazoa > Chordata > Chondrichthyes > Heterodontiformes > Heterodontidae > Heterodontus > Heterodontus francisci. The sequence goes on along the minus strand of NC_090414.1, from coordinate 20,093,050 downwards.
TGTAAACACAGACTGAATCAGAGTGAGAAACCCCTTCACACTGACACTACAGTTAGTGTAAACACAGACTGAATCAGTGAGAAATCCCTTCACACTGACACGACAGTTACTGTAAATACAGAGTGAATCAGAGTGAGAAACCCCTTCAGACTGACACGACAGTTAGTGTAAACACAATCTGAATGAGAGTGAGAAACCCCTTCACATTGACACTACAGTTAGTGTAAACACAGACTGAATCAAAGAGAGAAATCCCTTCACACTGACACTACAGTTAGTGTAAACACAATCTGAATGAGAGTGAGAAACCCCTTCACACTGACACTACAGTTTGTGTCAACACAGACTGAATCAGAGTGAGAAACCCCTTCACACTGACACGACAGTTCGCGTAACAGAGACTGAATCAGAGTGAGAAACCCCTTCACACTGACACTACAGTTAGTGGAAACACAGACTGAATCAGAGTGAGAAACCCCTTCATACTGACACTACAGTTAGTGTAAATACAAAGTGAATCAGAGAGAGAAACCCCTACACACTGACACTACAGTTAGTGTCAATACAGACTGAATCAGAGTGAGAAACCCCTTCACACTGACACTACAGTTAGTGTAAACAGAGAGTGAATCAGAGTTAGAAACCCCTTCACACTGACACTACAGTTAGTGTAAACACAGACTGAATCAGAGTGAGAAAAGCCTTCACAATGACACTACAGTTAGTGTAAACAGAGTGAATCAGAGTGAGAAACCCCTTCACAATGACACTACAGTTAGTGTAAACACAGACTGAATCAGAGTGAGAAACCACTTCACACTGACACTACAGTTACTGTAAACACAGACTGAATCAGAGTGAGAAACCCCTTCACACTGACCCTACAGTCAGTGCAAACACAATCTATCAGTGAGAAACCCCTTCTCACTGACACTACAGTTCGTGTCAATACAGAGTGAATCAGAGTGAGAAACCTCTTCACACTGACACTACGGTTAGTGTAAACACAGACTGAATCAGCGTGAGAAACCCCTTCACACTGACACTACAATTAGTGTAAACACAATCTGAATCAGAGTGAGAAACCCCTTCACACTGACACTACAGTTAGTGTAAACACAGACTGAATCAGAGTGAGAAACCCCTTCACACTGACACTACAGTTAGTGTAAACACAGAGTGAATCAGTGAGAAACCCCTTCATACTGTCACTACAGTGAGTGTAAACACAGACTGAATCAGCGTGAGAAACCACTTCATACTGACACTACAGTTAGTGGAAATACAGGGTGAATCAGAGAGAGAAACCCCTTCACACTGACACTACAGTTAGAGTAAACAGAGTGAATCAGAGTGAGAAACCCCTTCACACTGACACTACAGTTAGTGTAAACACTGACTGAATCAGAGTGAGAAACCCCTTCACACTGACACTACAGTTAGTGTAAACACAGACTGAATCAGTAAGAAATCCCTTCACACTGACACGACAGTTACTGTAAATACAGAGTCGAACAGCAAGAGAAACCCATTCACACTGACACGACAGTTAGTGTAAGCACAGAGTGATTCAGAGTGAGAAACCCCTTCACACTGACACTACAGTTAGAGTAAACAGAGTGAATCAGAGTGAGAAACCCCTTCACACTGACAACAGTGAGTGCAAACAGAGTGAATCAGAGTGAGAAACCTCTTCACACTGACACAACAGTGAGTGCAAACAGAGTGAATCAGAGTGAGAAACCTCTTCACACTGACACTACGGTTCGTGTAAACAGAGAGTGAATCAGAGTTAGAAACCCCTTCACACTGACACTGCAGTTAGTGTAAACACCGACTGAATCAGAGTGAGAAACCCCTTCACATTGACACTACAGTTAGTGTAAATACAGAGTGAATCAGCCTGGGAAGCCCCTTCACACTGACACTACAGTTAGTGTAAACACAGACTGAATCAGAGTGAGAAACCCCTTCACACTGACACTACAGTTCGTGTAACAGAGAGTGAATCAGTGATAAAAATCCTACACACTGACACTACAGTTAGTGAGAAACGTCTTCACACTGACACTACAGTTGGGGCAAACACAGTGAATCAGACTGAGATACCCCTTCACACTGGCACTCCAGTTAGTGTAAACACAATCTGAATCAGAGTGAGAAACCCCATCACACTGACACTACAGTTAGTGTAAACAGAGAGTGAATAAGAGTGGGAAACCCCTTCACAATGACACTACAGTTAGTGTAAACACAATCTGAATGAGAGTGAGAAACCCCTTCACACTGACACTACAGTTAGTGTAAGCAAAGAGTGAATCAGAGTGAGAAACCCCTTCACACTGACACTACAGTTAGTGTAAGCAAAGAGTGAATCAGAGTGAGAAACCCCTTCACACTGACACTACAGTTAGTGTCAATACAGACTGAATCAGAGTGAGAAACCACTTCACACTGACACAACAGTTATTGCAAACACAGACTGAATCAGAGTGAGAAACCCCTTCATACTGACACTACAGTTACTGTAAACACAGACTGAATCAGAGTGAGAAACCCCTTCATACTGACAGTACATTTAGTGTAAATACTGACTCAGTCAGAGTGAGAAACCCCTTCACACTGACACTACAGTTAGTGTAAACACAGTGAATCAGAGTGTGAAACTCCTTCACACTGACACTAGTTAGTGCAAACACAGACTGAATCAGAGTGAGAAACCCCTTCACACTGACACGACAGTTAGTGTAAATACAGAGTGAATCAGCCTGGGAAACCCCTTCACACTGACACTACAGTTACTGTAAACAGAGTGAATCAGTGAGAAACCCCTTCACACTGACACTACAGTTAGTGTAAACACAATCTGAATCAGAGAGAAACCCCTTCACACTGACACTACAGTTAGTGTAAACACAATCTGATTCAGAGTGAGAAACCCCTTCACACTGACACTACTGTTAGTGTAAACACAGAGTGAATCAGAGTGAGAAACCCCTTCACACTGACACTACAGTTCGTGCAAACACAATCTGAATCAGTGAGAAACCCCTTCACACTGACACTACAGTTAGTGTCAATACAGACTGAATCAGAGTGAGAAAGCCCTTCACACTGACACGACAGTTAGTGTAAACACAGTGAATCAGTGAGAAACCCCTTCACACTGACACTACAGTTAGTGTAAACACAATCTGAATCAGTGAGAAACCCCTTCACAATGACACTACAGTTAGTGTCAATACAGACTGAATCAGAGTGAGAAACCCCTTCACAATGACACGACAGTTAGAGTAAACACAGAGTGAATCAGGGTGAGAAACCCCTTCACACTGACAATACAGTTAGTGTAAACACAATCTGAATCAGTGAGAAACCCCTTCACACTGACCCAACAGTTCGTGTCAACACAGAGTGAATCAGAGTGAGAAACCCCTTCATACTGACACTACAGTTAGTGTAAATACAAAGTGAATCAGAGAGAGAAACCCCTACACACTGACACTACAGTTAGTGTAAACACAATCTGAATCAGAGTGAGAAAAGCCTTCACAATGACACTACAGTTAGTGTAAACACAGACTGAATCAGAGTGAGAAACCACTTCACACTGACACTACAGTTACTGGAAACACAGACTGAATCAGAGTGAGAAACCCCTTCATACTGACACTAGTTAGTGTAAACACAGACTGAATCAAAGAGAGAAATCCCTTCACACTGACACTACAGTTAGTGGAAACACAGACTGAATCAGAGTGAGAAACCCCTTCACACTGACACGACAGTTCGTGTAACAGAGAGTGAATCAGAGTTAGAAACCCCTTCACACAGACACTACAGTTCGTGTAAACACAATCTGAATCAGAGTGAGAAACCCCTTCACACTGACACTACAGTTAGTGGAAACACAGACTGAATCAGAGTGAGAAACCCCTTCATACTGACACTACAGTTAGTGTAAATACAAAGTGAATCAGAGAGAGAAACCCCTACACACTGACACTACAGTTAGTGTCAATACAGACTGAATCAGAGTGAGAAACCACTTCACACTGACACTACAGTGAGTGTAAACACAGACTGAATCAGCGTGAGAAACCCCTTCACACTGACACTACAGTTAGTGTAAACAGAGAGTGAATCAGAGTTAGAAACCCCTTCACACTGACACTACAGTTAGTGTAAACACGATCTGAATCAGAGTGAGAAAAGCCTTCACAATGACACTACAGTTAGTGTAAACAGAGTGAAAATGAGTGAGAAACCCCTTCACAATGACACTACAGTTAGTGTAAACACAGACTGAATCAGAGTGAGAAACCCCTTCACACTGACACTTCAGTTCGTGTAAACACAGACTGAATCAGAGTGAGAAACCCCTTCACACTGACACTAGTTAGTGTAAACACAGACTGAATCAGTGAGAAATCCCTTCACACTGACACGACAGTTACTGTAAATACAGAGTGAATCAGTGAGAAACCCCTTCAGACTGACACGACAGTTAGTGTAAACACAATCTGAATGAGAGTGAGAAACCCCTTCACACTGACACTACAGTTAGTGTAAACACAGACTGAATCAGAGTGAGAAACCCCTTCACACTGACACGACAGTTCGCGTAACAGAGAGTGAATCAGAGTGATAAACCCCTTCACACTGACACGACAGTTAGTGGAAACACAGACTGAACCAGAGTGAGAAACCCCTTCACACTAACACGACAGTTATTGGAAATACAGGGTGAATCAGAGAGAGAAACCCCTACACACTGACACTACAGTTAGTGTAAATACTGACTGAGTCAAAGTGAGAAACCCCTTCACACTGACACTACAGTTAGAGTAAACAGAGTGAATCAGAGTGAGAAACCCCTTCACACTGACACTTCAGTTCGTGTAAACACAGACTGAATCAGAGTGAGAAACCCCTTCACACTGACACTACAGTTAGTGTAAACACAGACTGAATCAGTGAGAAATCCCTTCACACTGACACGACAGTTACTGTAAATACAGAGTGAATCAGAGTGAGAAACCCCTTCAGACTGACACGACAGTTAGTGTAAACACAATCTGAATGAGAGTGAGAAACCCCTTCACATTGACACTACAGTTAGTGTAAACACAGACTGAATCAAAGAGAGAAATCCCTTCACACTGACACTACAGTTAGTGTAAACACAATCTGAATGAGAGTGAGAAACCCCTTCACACTGACACTACAGTTTGTGTCAACACAGACTGAATCAGAGTGAGAAACCCCTTCACACTGACACGACAGTTCGCGTAACAGAGAGTGAATCAGAGTGATAAACCCCTTCACACTGACACTACAGTTCGTGTAAACACAATCTGAATCAGAGTGAGAAACCCCTTCATACTGACACTACAGTTAGTGTAAATACAAAGTGAATCAGAGAGAGAAACCCCTACACACTGACACTACAGTTAGTGTCAATACAGACTGAATCAGAGTGAGAAACCCCTTCACACTGACACTACAGTGAGTGTAAACACAGACTGAATCAGCGTGAGAAACCCCTTCACACTGACACTACAGTTAGTGGAAACACAGACTGAATCAGAGTGAGAAACCCCTTCATACTGACACTACAGTTTGTGTCAACACAGACTGAATCAGAGTGAGAAACCCCTTCACACTAACACGACAGTTATTGGAAATACAGGGTGAATCAGAGAGAGAAACCCCTTCACACTGACACTACAGTTAGAGTAAACAGAGTGAATCAGAGTGAGAAACCCCTTCACACTGACACTACAGTTAGTGTAAACACAGACTGAATCAGAGTGAGAAACCCCTTCACACTGACACTACAGTTAGTGTAAACACAGACTGAATCAGTAAGAAATCCCTTCACACTGACACGACAGTTACTGTAAATACAGAGTCGAACAGCAAGAGAAACCCTTTCACACTGACACGACAGTTAGTGTAAGCACAGAGTGATTCAGAGTGAGAAACCCCTTCACACTGACCCGACAGTCAGTGCAAACACAATCTATCAGTGAGAAACCCCTTCTCACTGACACTACAGTCAGTGTCAATACAGACTGAATCAGAGTGAGAAACCACTTCACACTGACACTACATTTAGTGCAAACACAGAGTGAATCAGAGTGAGAAACCCCTTCACACTGACACTACGCTTCGTGTAAACAGAGAGTGAATCAGAGTCAGAAACCACTTCACACTGACACTACAGTTAGTGTAAACACAGACTGAATCAGAGTGAGAAACCCCTTCACACTGACACGACAGTTCGTGTAAACAGAGAGTGAATCAGAGTTAGAAACCCCTTCACACTGACACTGCAGTTAGTGGAAACACAGACTGAATCAGAGTGAGAAACCCCTTCATACTGACACTACAGTTAGTGTCAACACAGACTGAATCAAAGAGAGAAATCCCTTCACACTGACACATCAGTTATTGCAAACACAGTGTGAATCAGAGTGAGAAACCCCTTCATCCTGACACTACAGCTAGTGTAAATACAAAGTGAATCAGAGTGAGAAACCCCTTCATACTGACACAACAGTTCGTGCAAACAGAGTGAATCAGAGTGAGAAACCTCTTCACACTGACACTACGGTTCGTGTAAACAGAGAGTGAATCAGAGTTAGAAACCCCTTCACACTGACACTGCAGTTAGTGTAAACACAATCTGAATCAGAGTGAGAAAAGCCTTCACAATGACACTACAGTTAGTGTAAACAGAGTGAATCAGAGTGAGAAACCCCTACACACTGACACTAGTTACTGAGAAACCCCTTCACAATGACACTACAGTTAGTGTAAACACAGTCTGAATCAGTGAGAAACCCCTTCACAATGACACTACAGTTAGTGTCAATACAGACTGAATCAGAGTGAGAAACCCCTTCACAATGACACGACAGTTAGAGTAAACACAATCTGAATCAGAGTGAGAAACCCCTTCACACTGACACTACAGTTCGTGTCAACACAGACTGAATCAGAGTGAGAAACCCCTTCACATTGACACTACAGTTAGTGTCAACACAATCTGAATCAGAGTGAGAAACCCCTTCACACTGACACTACAGTTCGTGTCAACACAGACTGAATCAGAGTGAGAATCCCCTTCATACTGACACTACAGTTAGTGTAAACACAGACTGAATCAAAGAGAGAAATCTCTTCACACTGACACTACAGTTAGTGGAAACACAGACTGAATCAGAGTGAGAAACCCCTTCACACTGACACTACAGTTCGCGCAACAGAGAGTGAATCAGAGTGATAAACCCCTTCACACTGACACTACAGTTAGTGTAAACACAGAATGAATCAGTGAGAAATCCCTTCACATTGACACTACAGTTAGTGGAAATACAGAGTGAATCAGAGAGAGAAACCCCTTCACACTGACACTACAGTTAGTGTAAACACAGACTGAATCAGAGTGAGAAACCCCTTCACACTGACACTACAGTTAATGTCAACACAGACTGAATCAGAGTGAGAAACCCCTTCACACTGACACTACAGTTCGTGTCAACACAGACTGAATCAGAGTGAGAAACCCCTTCATACTGACACTACAGTTAGTGTAAACACAGACTGAATCAAAGAGAGAAATCCCTTCACACTGACACTACAGTTAGTGGAAACACAGACTGAATCAGAGTGAGAAACCCCTTCACAATGACACTACAGTTAGCGTAAACACAGACTGAATCAGAGTGAGAAACCCCTTCACACTGACACGACAGTTAGTGCAAACACAGAGTGAATCAGCCTGGGAAACCCCTTCACACTGACACTACAGTTACTGTAAACACAGAGTGAATCAGTGAGAAACCCCTTCATACTGACACTACAGTGAGTGTAAACACAGACTGAATCAGCGTGAGAAACCCCTTCACACTGACACTACAGTTAGTGGAAACACAGACTGAATCAGAGTGAGAAACCCCTTCACACTGACACGACAGTTCGTGTAAACACAGACTGAATCAAAGAGAGAAATCCCCTCACACTGACACATCAGTTATTGCAAACACAGAGTGAATCAGAGTGAGAAACCCCTTCATCCTGACACTACAGCTAGTGTAAATACAAAGTGAATCAGAGTGAGAAACCCCTTCACACTAACACTACAGTTATTGGAAATACAGGGTGAATCAGAGTGAGAAACCCCTTCATACTGACACTACGGTTTGTGTAAACACAGTCTGAATCAGTGAGAAACCCCTTCACAATGACACTACAGTTAGTGTCAATACAGACTGAATCAGAGTGAGAAACCCCTTCACAATGACACGACAGTTAGAGTAAACACAATCTGAATCAGAGTGAGAAACCCCTTCACACTGACACTACAGTTCGTGTCAACACAGACTGAATCAGAGTGAGAAACCCCTTCACATTGACACTACAGTTAGTGTCAACACAATCTGAATCAGAGTGAGAAACCCCTTCACACTGACACTACAGTTCGTGTCAACACAGACTGAATCAGAGTGAGAAACCCCTTCATACTGACACTACAGTTAGTGTAAACACAGACTGAATCAAAGAGAGAAATCCCTTCACACTGACACTACAGTTAGTGGAAACACAGACTGAATCAGAGTGAGAAACCCCTTCACACTGACACTACAGTTCGCGCAACAGAGAGTGAATCAGAGTGATAAACCCCTTCACACTGACACTACAGTTAGTGTAAACACAGAATGAATCAGTGAGAAATCCCTTCACACTGACACGACAGTTACTGTAAATACAGAGTCGAACAGCAAGAGAAACCCCTTCACACTGACAGTTAATGCAAACACAATCTGAATCAGAGTGAGAAACCCCTTCACACTGACACTCCAGTTAGTGGAAATACAGAGTGAATCAGAGAGAGAAACCCCTTCACACTGACACTACAGTTAGTGTAAACACAGACTGAATCAGAGTGAGAAACCCCTTCACACTGACACTACAGTTCGTGTAACAGAGTGAATCAGAGTGATAAACCCCTTCACACTGACACTACAGTTCGTGTAAACACAGACTAAATCAGAGTGAGAAACCCCTTCACACTGACACCACAGTTAGTGTCAACACAGACTGAATCAGAGTGAGAAACCCCTTCATACTGACACTACAGTTAGTGTATACACAGACTGAATCAAAGAGAGAAATCCCTTCACACTGACACGACAGTTAGTGGAAACACAGACTGAATCAGAGAGAGAAACCCCTTCATACTGACACTACAGTTAGTGCAAACACAGACTGAATCAGAGTGAGAAAACCCTTCACACTGACACTACAGTTAGTGGAAATACAGAGTGAATCAGAGAGAGAAACCCCTTCACACTGACACTACAGTTGGTGTAAATACAGAGTGAATCAGCCTGGGAAACCCCTTCACACTGACACTGCAGTTAGTGTAAACACAATCTGAATCAGAGTGAGAAACCCCTTCACACTGACACTACAGTTAGTGTAAACACAGACTGAATCAGAGTGAGAAACCCCTTCACATTAACACTACAGTTATTGGAAATACAGGGTGAATCAGAGATAGAAACCCCTACACACTGACACTAGATAGTGTAAACACAGACCGAAGCAGAGTTAGAAACCCCTTCACACTGACACTACAGTTAGTGTAAACACAATCTGAATCAGATGGAGAAACCCCTTCATACTGACACGACAGTTAGTGTAAACACAGACTGAATCAGTGAGAAATCCCTTCACACTGACACGACAGTTACTGTAAATACAGAGTCGAACAGCAAGAGAAACCCCTTCACACTGACAGTTAATGCAAACACAATCTGAATCAGAGTGAGAAACCCCTTCACACTGACACTACAGTTAGTGGAAATACAGAGTGAATCAGAGAGAGAAACCCCTTCACACTGACACTACAGTTAGTGTAAACACAGACTGAATCAGAGTGAGAAACCCCTTCACACTGACACTACAGTTCGTGTAACAGAGAGTGAATCAGAGTGATAAACCCCTTCACACTGACACTACAGTTGGTGTAAACACAGACTGAATCAGAGTGAGAAACCCCTTCACACTGACACTACAGTTTGTGTAAACGCAGACTGAATCAGAGTGAGAAACCCCTTCACCCTGACACTACAGTTTGTGTAAACACAATCTGAATCACAGTGAGAAACCCCTTCACACTGACACTAGATAGTGTAAACACAGACCGAAGCAGAGTTAGAAACCCCTTCACACTGACACTACAGTTAGTGTAAACACAATCTGAATCAGATGGAGAAACCCCTTCATACTGACACGACAGTTAGTGTAAACACAGACTGAATCAGTGAGAAATTCCTTCACACTGACACGACAGTTACTGTAAATACAGAGTCGAACAGCAAGAGAAACCCCTTCACACTGACAGTTAATGCAAACACAATCTGAATCAGAGTGAGAAACCCCTTCACACTGACACTACAGTTAGTGGAAATACAGAGTGAATCAGAGTGAGAAACCCCTTCACACTGACACTGCAGTTAGTGTAAACACAGACTGAATCAGAGTGAGAAACCCCTTCACACTGACACTACAGTTCGTGTAACAGAGAGTGAATCAGAGTGATAAACCCCTTCACACTGACACTACAGTTGGTGTAAACACAGACTGAATCAGAGTGAGAAACCCCTTCACACTGACACAACAGTTAGTGTAAACACAGAGTGAATCAGAGTGAGAAACCCCTTCACACTGACACTACAGTTAGTGTGAACACAGACTGAATCAGAGTGAGAAACCCCTTCATACTGACACTACATTTAGTGTAAATACTGACTCAGAGTGAGAAACCCCTTCACACTGACACGACAGTTAGTGTAAACACAGACTGCAAGAGTGAGAAACCCCTTCACACTGACACTACAGTAAATATAAACAGTCTGAATCAGTGAGAAACCCCTTCACACTGACACTACAGTTCGTGTCAACACAGACTGAATCAGAGTGAGAAACCCCTTCATACTGACACTACAGTTAGTGTAAACACAGACTGAATCAAAGAGAGAAATCCCTTCACACTGACACTACAGTTAGTGGAAACACAGACTGAATCAGAGTGAGAAACCCCTTCACAATGACACTACAGTTAGCGTAAACACAGACTGAATCAGAGTGAGAAACCCCTTCACACTGACACGACAGTTAGTGCAAACACAGAGTGAATCAGCCTGGGAAACCCCTTCACACTGACACTACAGTTACTGTAAACACAGAGTGAATCAGTGAGAAACCCCTTCATACTGACACTACAGTGAGTGTAAACACAGACTGAATCAGCGTGAGAAACCCCTTCACACTGACACTACAGTTAGTGGAAACACAGACTGAATCAGAGTGAGAAACCCCTTCACACTGACACGACAGTTCGTGTAAACACAGACTGAATCAAAGAGAGAAATCCCCTCACACTGACACATCAGTTATTGCAAACACAGAGTGAATCAGAGTGAGAAACCCCTTCATCCTGACACTACAGCTAGTGTAAATACAAAGTGAATCAGAGTGAGAAACCCCTTCACACTAACACTACAGTTATTGGAAATACAGGGTGAATCAGAGTGAGAAACCCCTTCATACTGACACAACAGTTAGTGCAAACAGAGTGAATCAGAGTGAGAAACCTCTTCACACTGACACTACGGTTTGTGTAAACACAGTCTGAATCAGTGAGAAACCCCTTCACAATGACACTACAGTTAGTGTCAATACAGACTGAATCAGAGTGAGAAACCCCTTCACAATGACACGACAGTTAGAGTAAACACAATCTGAATCAGAGTGAGAAACCCCTTCACACTGACACTACAGTTCGTGTCAACACAGACTGAATCAGAGTGAGAAACCCCTTCACATTGACACTACAGTTAGTGTCAACACAATCTGAATCAGAGTGAGAAACCCCTTCACACTGACACTACAGTTCGTGTCAACACAGACTGAATCAGAGTGAGAAACCCCTTCATACTGACACTACAGTTAGTGTAAACACAGACTGAATCAAAGAGAGAAATCCCTTCACACTGACACTACAGTTAGTGGAAACACAGACTGAATCAGAGTGAGAAACCCCTTCACACTGACACTACAGTTCGCGCAACAGAGAGTGAATCAAAGAGAGAAATCCCTTCACACTGACACTACAGTTAGTGTAAACACAGAATGAATCAGTGAGAAATCCCTTCACACTGACACGACAGTTACTGTAAATACAGAGTCGAACAGCAAGAGAAACCCCTTCACACTGACAGTTAATGCAAACACAATCTGAATCAGAGTGAGAAACCCCTTCACACTGACACTCCAGTTAGTGGAAATACAGAGTGAATCAGAGAGAGAAACCCCTTCACACTGACACTACAGTTAGTGTAAACACAGACTGAATCAGAGTGAGAAACCCCTTCACACTGACACTACAGTTCGTGTAACAGAGTGAATCAGAGTGATAAACCCCTTCACACTGACACTACAGTTCGTGTAAACACAGACTAAATCAGAGTGAGAAACCCCTTCACACTGACACCACAGTTAGTGTCAACACAGACTGAATCAGAGTGAGAAACCCCTTCATACTGACACTACAGTTAGTGTATACACAGACTGAATCAAAGAGAGAAATCCCTTCACACTGACACGACAGTTAGTGGAAACACAGACTGAATCAGAGAGAGAAACCCCTTCATACTGACACTACAGTTAGTGCAAACACAGACTGAATCAGAGTGAGAAAACCCTTCACACTGACACTACAGTTAGTGGAAATACAGAGTGAATCAGAGAGAGAAACCCCTTCACACTGACACTACAGTTGGTGTAAATACAGAGTGAATCAGCCTGGGAAACCCCTTCACACTGACACTGCAGTTAGTGTAAACACAATCTGAATCAGAGTGAGAAACCCCTTCACACTGACACTACAGTTAGTGTAAACACAGACTGAATCAGAGTGAGAAACCCCTTCACATTAACACTACAGTTATTGGAAATACAGGGTGAATCAGAGATAGAAACCCCTACACACTGACACTAGATAGTGTAAACACAGACCGAAGCAGAGTTAGAAACCCCTTCACACTGACACTACAGTTAGTGTAAACACAATCTGAATCAGATGGAGAAACCCCTTCATACTGACACGACAGTTAGTGTAAACACAGACTGAATCAGTGAGAAATCCCTTCACACTGACACGACAGTTACTGTAAATACAGAGTCGAACAGCAAGAGAAACCCCTTCACACTGACAGTTAATGCAAACACAATCTGAATCAGAGTGAGAAACCCCTTCACACTGACACTACAGTTAGTGGAAATACAGAGTGAATCAGAGAGAGAAACCCCTTCACACTGACACTACAGTTAGTGTAAACACAGACTGAATCAGAGTGAGAAACCCCTTCACACTGACACTACAGTTCGTGTAACAGAGAGTGAATCAGAGTGATAAACCCCTTCACACTGACACTACAGTTGGTGTAAACACAGACTGAATCAGAGTGAGAAACCCCTTCACACTGACACTACAGTTTGTGTAAACGCAGACTGAATCAGAGTGAGAAACCCCTTCACCCTGACACTACAGTTTGTGTAAACACAATCTGAATCACAGTGAGAAACCCCTTCACACTGACACTAGATAGTGTAAACACAGACCGAAGCAGAGTTAGAAACCCCTTCACACTGACACTACAGTTAGTGTAAACACAATCTGAATCAGATGGAGAAACCCCTTCATACTGACACGACAGTTAGTGTAAACACAGACTGAATCAGTGAGAAATTCCTTCACACTGACACGACAGTTACTGTAAATACAGAGTCGAACAGCAAGAGAAACCCCTTCACACTGACAGTTAATGCAAACACAATCTGAATCAGAGTGAGAAACCCCTTCACACTGACACTACAGTTAGTGGAAATACAGAGTGAATCAGAGTGAGAAACCCCTTCACACTGACACTGCAGTTAGTGTAAACACAGACTGAATCAGAGTGAGAAACCCCTTCACACTGACACTACAGTTCGTGTAACAGAGAGTGAATCAGAGTGATAAACCCCTTCACACTGACACTACAGTTGGTGTAAACACAGACTGAATCAGAGTGAGAAACCCCTTCACACTGACACAACAGTTAGTGTAAACACAGAGTGAATCAGAGTGAGAAACCCCTTCACACTGACACTACAGTTAGTGTGAACACAGACTGAATCAGAGTGAGAAACCCCTTCATACTGACACTACATTTAGTGTAAATACTGACTCAGAGTGAGAAACCCCTTCACACTGACACGACAGTTAGTGTAAACACAGACTGCAAGAGTGAGAAACCCCTTCACACTGACACTACAGTAAATATAAACAGTCTGAATCAGTGAGAAACCCCTTCACACTGACACTACAGTTAGTGTAAACACAGTATGAATCAGTGAGAAACCCCTTCACACAGACACTACAGTTAGTGTAAACACAGTCTGAGCCAGTGAGAAACCCCTTCACACTGACACTAGTTAGTGTAAACAGAGTGAATCAGAGTGAGAAACTCCTTCACAATGACACTAGTTAGTGTAAACACAGTCTGAATCAGAGTGAGAAACCCCTTCACACTGACACTACAGTTAGTGTAAACACAGTGAATCAGAGTGAGAAACTCCTTCACAATGACACTAGTTAGTGTAAACACAGAGTGAATCAGAGTAAGAAACCCCTTCACACTGACACTACAGTTAATGTAAACACAGAGTGAATCAGAGTGAGAAACCCCTTCACACTGACACGACAGTTAGTGTAAACACAGTGAATCAGAGTGAGAAACCCCTTCACACTGACACTACAGTTAGTGTAAACAGAGTCTGAATCAGTGAGAAACCCCTTCACACTGACACTACAGTAAGTGTAAACACAGACTGCAACAGAGTGAGAAACCCCTTCACACTGACACTACAGTAAGTGTAAAGACAGACTGCAACAGAGTGAGAAACCCCTTCATACTGACATGACAGTAAATGTAAACAGTCTGAATCAGTGAGAAACCCCTTCACACTGACACTACAGTTAGTGTAAACACAGTGAATCAGTGAGAAACCCCTTCACACTAACACTACAGTTAGTGTAAACACAGACTGAATCAGAGTGAGAAACCCCTTCACACTGACACTACAGTTCGTGTAACAGAGACTGAATCAGAGTGAGAAACCCCTTCACACTGACACTACAGTTAGTGTAAACACAGTGAATCAGAGTGAGAAACCCCTTCACACTAACACTACCGTTAGTATAAACAGAGTGAATCAGAGTGAGAAACCCCTTCATACTGACACGACAGTAAATGCAAACACAGTCTGAATCAGTGAGAAACCCCTTCACACTGACACTGCAGTTAGTGTAAACACAGTGAATCAGTGAGAAACCCCTTCACACTGACACTACAGTGAGTGTAAACACAGTCTGAATCAGTGAGAAACCCCTTCACACTGACACTACAGTTCGTGCAAACACAGTGAATCAGAGTGAGAAACCCCTTCATACTGACACTACAGTTGGTGTAAATACTGACTCAGAGTGAGAAACCCCTTCACACTGACATTGCAGTTAGTGTAAATACAGAGTGAATCAGCCTGGGAAACCCCTTCACACTGACACTACAGTTAGTGTAAACACAATCTGAATCAGAGTGAGAAACCCCTTCACACTGACACTACATTTAGTGTAAATACTGACTCAGAGTGAGAAACCCCTTCACACTGACATGACAGTTAGTGTAAATACAGAGTGAATCAGCCTGGGAAACCCCTTCACACTGACACTACAGTTACGGTAAACACAGAGTGAATCAGTGAGAAACCCCTTCACACTGACACTACAGTTAGTGTAAACACGGACTGAATCAGTGAGAAACCCCTTCACACTGACACTACAGTTAGTGTAAACAGTGAATCAGTGAGAAACCCCTTCACACTGACACTACAGTTAGTGTAAACACAGACTGAATCAGAGTGAGAAACCACTTCACACTGACACTACAGTTACTGTAAACACAGACTGAATCAGAGTGAGAAACCCCTTCACACTGACACTCCAGTTAGAGTAAACACAAACTGAATCAGAGTGAGAAACACCTTCACACTGACACTGCAGTTAGAGTAAACACAGTGAATCAGAGTGAGAAACCCCTTCACACTGACACTACAGTGAGTGTAAACACAGTGAATCAGAGTGAGAAACCCCTTCACACTGACACTACAGTTAGTGTAAACACAGAGTGAATCAGAGTGAGAAACCCTTTCACAGACACTACAGTTAGTGTAAACACAGTATGAATCAGTGAGAAACCCCTTCACACAGACACTACAGTAAGTGTAAACACAGTCTGAGCCAGTGAGAAACCCCTTCACACAGACACTACAGTAAGTGTAAACACAGTCTGAGCCAGTGAGAAACCCCTTCACACTGACACTAGTTAGTGTAAACACAGTGCATCAGAGTGAGAAACTCCTTCACAATGACACTAGTTAGTGTAAACACAGACTGAATCAGAGTGAGAAACCCCTTCACACTGACACTACAGTTAGTGTAAACACAGTGCATCAGAGTGAGAAACCCCTTCACACTGACTCTACAGTTAGTGTAAACACAGAGTGAATCAGAGTAAGAAACCCCTTCACACTGACACTACAGTTAATGTAAACACAGAGTTAATCAGTGAGAAACCCCTTCACACTGACACTACACTTAGTGTGAACACAGAGTGAATCAGAGTGAGAAACCCCTTCACACTGACACTACAGTTAGTGTAAACACAGTGAATCAGAGTGAGAAACCCCTTCACACTAACCCTACCGTTAGTGTAAACACAGAGTGAATCAGAGTGAGAAACCCCTTCACACTGACACTACAGTTAGTGTAAACAGAGTCTGAATCAGTGAGAAACCCCTTCACACTGACACCACAGTAAGTGTAAACACAGACTGCAACAGAGTGAGAAACCCTTTCACACTGACACTACAGTAAATGTAAACACAGTCTGAATCAGTGAGAAACCCCTTCACACTGACACTACAGTTAGTGTAAACAGTGAATCAGTGAGAAACCCCTTCACACTGACACGACAGTTAGTGTAAACAGTCTGAATCAGTGAGAAACCCCTTCATACTGACACGACAGTAAATGTAAACAGTCTGAATCAGTGAGAAACCCCTTCACACTGACACTACAGTTAGTGTAAACACAGTGAATCAGTGAGAAACCCCTTCACACTGACACTACAGTTAGTGTAAACACAGACTGAACCAGAGTGAGAAACCCCTTCACACTGACACTACAGTTAGTGTAAACACAGTGAATCAGTGAGAAACCCCTTCACACTGACACTACAGTTCGTGTCAACACAATCTGAATCAGAGTGAGAAACCCCTTCACACTGACACTGCAGTTCGTGTAACAGAGAGTGAATCAGAGTGATAAACCCCTGCACACTGACACGACAGTTAGTGTAAACACAGACTGAATCAGAGTGAGAAACCCCTTCACACTGACACTACAGTTAGTGTAAACACAGACTGAATCAGAGTGAGAAACCCCTTCACACTGACACTACAGTTAGTGTAAACACAGACTGAATCAGAGTGAGAAACCCCTTCACACTGACACTACAGTGAGTGGAAACACAGTCTGAATCAGTGAGAAACCCCTTCACACTGACACTACAGTTAGTGTAAACACAGTGAATCAGAGTGAGAAACCCCTTCACACTGACACTACAGTTAGTGTAAACACAGACTGAATCAGAGTGAGAAACCCCTTCACACTGACACTACAGTGAGTGGAAACACAGTCTGAATCAGTGAGAAACCCCTTCACACTGACACTACAGTTCGTGCAAACACAGTGAATCAGAGTGAGAAACCCCTTCACACTGACACTACAGTTCGTGTAAACAGACCGAATCAGAGTGAGAAACTCCTTCACACTGACACCAGTTAGTGTAAACACAGTCTGAATCAGTGAGAAACTCCTTCACACTGACACTACAGTTAGTGTAAACACAGAGAGAATCAGAATGAGAAACACCTTCACACTGATACTACAGTTCGTGTAAACACAGTCTGAATCAGTGAGAAACCCCTTCACACTGACACTACAGTTAGTGTAAACACAGACTGAATCAGAGTGAGAAACCCCTTCACACTGACACTAGTTTGTGTAAACACATTGAATCAGAGTGAGAAACTCCTTCACAATGACACTAGTTAGTGTAAACACAGTCTGAATCAGTGAGAAACCCCTTCACACTGACACTACAGTTAGTGTAAACACAGTCTGAATCAGCCTGGGAAACCCCTTCACACTGACACTGCAGTTAGTGTAAACACAATCTGAATCAGAGTGAGAAACCCCTTCACACTGACACTACAGTTAGTGTAAATACAGAGTGAATCAGCCTGGGAAACCCCTTCACACTGACACTACAGTTACTGTAAACACAGACTGAATCAGAGTGAGAAACCCCTTCATACTGACACTACATTTAGTGTAAATACTGCCTCAGAGTGAGAAACCCCTTCACACTGACACGACAGTTAGTGTAAATACAGAGTGAATCAGCCTGGGAAACCCCTTCACACTGACACTACAGTTAGTGCAAACAGAGTCTGAATCAGTGAGAAACCCCTTCACACTGACACTACAGTAAATGTAAACACAGTCTGAATCAGTGAGAAACCCCTTCACACTGACACTACAGTTAGTGTAAACACAGACTGAATCAGAGTGAGAAACCCCGTCACACCGACACAACAGTTAGTGTAAACACAGAGTGAATCAGTGAGAAACCCCTTCACACTGACACGACAGTTAATGTAAACACAGAGTGAATGAGTGCGAGAAATCCCTTCACACTGACACTACAGTTAGTGTAAACACAGTGAATCAGTGTGAGAAACGCCTTCACACTGACACTACAGTTAGTGTAAACACAGAGTGAATCAGTGTGAGAAACCCCTTCACACTGACACTAGTGTGTAAACAGTGAATCGGTGTGAGAAACGCCTTCACACTGACACTACAGTGTGTCAACACAGTGAATCAGTGTGAGAAACGCCTTCACACTGACACTGCAGTTAGTGTAAACACAGAGTGAATCAGTGTGAGAAACCCCTTCACACTGACACTAGTGTGTAAACACAGTGAATCAGTGAGAAACCCCTTCACACTGACACTACAGTGTGTAAACAGTGAATCAGTGTGAGAAACGCCTTCAGACTGACACTACAGTTAGTGTAAACACAGACTGAATCAGTGTGAGAAACCCCTTCACACTGACACTACAGTGTGTAAACACAGTGAATCAGAGTGAGAAACCCCTTCAGACTGACACGACAGTAAGTGTAAACACAGACTGAATCAGAGTGAGAAACCCCTTCACACTGACACTATAGTTACATTGGGAGGCCAGACTGAGTCCTCCAGCTTCCCGGCGGCCCAGAACTCACCGGCCTGGCTCTGCGGCTTCTCCCCGTTCTGCTCCTGGTTCTCCGCCAGCTCCGGCTCCTGGAGCTCGACCTCCATCCCCTCCTCCCGGGGCTTCTGTTCTTCCCCCTCCACCGAAGTCGGCTCAGCGGGTGGCGTCTCGGCCCCTCCCGACTCCCCGCCGTCCTGGCCCTGCCCGCTAGGCCGCGCCTCCTCCGCGGGCTCGCCTTCACCGGCCGGCCGCTCCCCGGCACCCTCGGGCCGTCCGCCGGGCTCAATCGAGGCCGCCTCTGCCTCCTCCTCGTCCTCCTCCTCCTCTTCGGCCAGCAGCTCGTCCTCGTCGTCATCCTCGTCGTCGTCGTCGTCCGCGGCGGCCCCCGGGTCGTAGGCTCGACTAGGCCGCGGCTCGTCGCCGCCGGCTCCTCCGCCGCCTCCTCCTCCCTCCTCCGACAGAAGCTCGGCGTCTAGGGCCTCCTGTAACCGCTGGGCCAGCTCAGCTTTGAGGCCGCGGATGTCGAGGCCCCGCTCCTGGAGCTCCTGCCTCAGCTCGGCCACCTTCATCTTCTTGACGTCCATCCTGGACGAGCTGCTCGTGGAGGGGGTGAGTCAGGAAAAGAAACCCACCGGGCCCTCACTCGCCGCGCCAAAAAGTACAGAAAAAAATACTCGCCGACTGCGTTGGTTTACTTTTGAATTTTAACCGTTTTTTTGCCTCCCCCTTAACGGCCGAATATTTTTTTTTTGAAAAAAAAACAAAATGGCGCCACCTTCCCCACAGCACCGAGCGCCGCTGCGCGCCTTTTTCCCACCCCCTCCCCTTGCGACCTCACGACGCCGTTACGGCTGTCCCGATTGGCCGAGTCGCTGGGCCGCCGGGCGGATCCACTTTGTGCCGCACCAATGACTGGCCTCGGCCCATCCGACCCTGCCTTCCACCTCCTTCCCGCATCAGTTGCAAGGCCAATCCTTATTGGTGGCTGGTTCGGATAAGTGGCGAGGGGAGCCAATGGGATTCCCCGAGACATTTCCCAACCGCCTGCCCGTTGCTCGCTAGGGCCGCTGGGAAATGTAGTCTTTCTACCGCCTCTGGTCTCCATTCTCCTCATCAGGAGAGGCCATTCAGCCCCTCTAACGAGTGTCAAGGACGTGCATTCATACAGCCCCTTGCACTGCCTCAGCACTTCTCCATGCACTTTCCAGCCCCTGAAGGACTTTTGAAGTGCAGGCACTCTCAATGTGGGAGAAACAGTTGCCAATCTGCACACAGCAAGATCCCACAAACAGCAATGAGATAAATGATCGGATAATCTGATGTCAGTCGAACGATAAATGTTGGCCCAGGGCAGCGTGGAGAACTTTGGTGCTCTGCTTGAAGACGGCAGCCGTGGGATCTTTTGTGTCCGCCCCAGCGTGTAGCCGGGGGTCTCGATTTAATGTCTCGTCCAAGAGATAGCCACTGCAACAGTACAGCACCCTCTCAGTACTGGCACCATCAGACTAGTTTTTTGTGTTGAAGTTTCTGGAGTCGGTCCTGAACCCACAATCGTTTGATTTAGAGGCGAGAATGCTGTTGACTGAGCCACAGTTGACGTCTTAATCTTGTTCCCGCCATTGTATCTTAACTCCATCCAAGAACTTTGGTTTCTTCACCCTTGCCTAAATCTATCAAGCAGAGTTTTGAAATTTTCAATTGGCCCCCAGCCGCAACAGCGTTTTGTGGGGGTTGCGTCAGGGCGTTCTAGATTCTCACGATGAAGAGTGTTCCAGCTAATGCCCTGTACCTTAATTTTTGCAGCAACTCTCTCAAGTGGCTCCTCAGCAAATGACTTCTGGAAATCTATTATGTAAACAACATTATAGTATTTCCTTCATTAATACACTTTTTAACCCAATAGATTCAAATGAGGCAAGTCACAGCCTTCCTGCAACAAATCCACACTCTCTGTCCCTGATTAACCTGTGCCTTTCTAAATGTTTGCTGATTTTGACCTTCACTGTAAAAGTCTAGAAATTTCCCCATAATCAAGGTAAAACCAACTGGCCTGTGAGTGGTGTCCAATAGAAATTATGAACTAACTGCAGTTAAGGCTAAGGCAACACCATTATAGCACAAATTTTAGTCAAAAATGCCTTACGCAGAATGCAGGTAAATGTAAGGAGAGACTCACGTTTATATGCAACATCAGAACGTGAAGGAGAGAGTTTCTCCTGGTGGGAAATCAGTCATGAATAAGATGTATGAGGCCAGACTGGAGCACAGAAAGCTAAGAGGAGATTTAATCAAGTGTTTTAGTGTTTTTTTCAACTCATGAAGGGTGTTTTGATAGGATGAATCGGGGGTCAGTCACAAAGTGACAATTTTAACGACACACAAAGACTGAGGAGAGAGCTTAGGAGACATTTCTTGACCGAGAGGGTGCTTGGAGTAGAGACTGCGTTGCTACTGGGAGTGGTTGTAGCAGAGAACACTGCATCTTTGATGGAAAAAGTAGACAGAGATTTGAAGCAGAAGAAGATACAAGGGTATGAGGAGAGAGTGGGATAATGGGATTTGTTGCGGACTGCTCGCACCAACACGATGGGCCAAATGGCCTCATAGCCATGCCTTTGTTACCTCCAGAGTCGACTATTCCAATGTTTGCACCCTCCGTAAACTTCAGTTCATACCAAACTCTGCTGCCTGTATCCTAACGCGCACCAAAAAGTCCCCTTTACCATCACCCCCTATGCTCCCTGACCCACGTTGACTCCTGGTTCAGCAGCACCTCAATTTTACAATGCTCGTCCTTGTGTTCAAATCCCTCCATGGCCTTGTCCGCTCCCTATCTCTGCAACCTCCTACAACCCTCCGAGATCTCTGCACTCCTTCAATTCTTGCCTCTTTTGCTTCCTTTTTCATCTCTCCATCATTGGCGGCCGTGCCTTCAGCTGCCTGGGGCCCTAAGCTCTGGAATTCCCTCCCTCACCCTCTCTGCCTCTCTCTCTCTCTGTGTCCTCCTTTATGATCGACATCTTCGATCAAGCTTCAGGTTACCTGTCCTCATATCTCCTATGTGACCCGATGTCAAAAATTCTGTTTAATACGCTCCTGGGAAGCGCCTGGGGACATTTTACTACATTAAAGGCACTATACAAATGCAGGTAGCTGTTGGTATAAACTTCGATAGTTACTTGGAATGAAGGTGCATCAGCTTTATCCTGATAAATTATATCGATTTACATCAGAAATCGGAGCAGGAATAGGCCATTCAGCCCTTTGAGCCTGTTTTGCCAGTCAGTATGATCGTGGCTGATCATCTGAGTCAGCTCCACCTTCCCTCACTATCCCCATATCCCTTCATTCTCTTAGTATCCAAAAATCAATATATTTGGCGACCAAACATCCGCAGCCCTCTGGGGTGGAGAATTCCAAAGATTCACAACCCTCTGAGTGAAGAAATTTCTCCCCATCTCAGTCCGAAATGGCCACCCCCTCACCCTCAGACCCTGACCCCCAGCTCTAGACTCTCCAGCCAGCGAGGAGACATCCTTCCATCATCTACCCTTTAAAACTTTATTCTATGTTTCAATGAGATTGCCTCTCATTCTTGTAAATTCCAGGCGATATAGCCCCAGTCTACGCAATCTCTCTTCATCGCAGGAATCAGTCCACTGAACCTTCGCTGCCCTCCATTCATGAAGACCCTTCCTTACGTACGGGGACTAAAACTCTCCACTGTACTCTGGGTGTGGTCTCACCAAAGGCCGATATGCTGGTAGTAAGACTTCTTCACTCTCAAACCCTACTGTGATAAAAGCCAGCGCACCATTTGTCTTCCTAATCGCACGCTGCACCTGCATGTTAATTTACTATGATTCCCGTACAAGGACGCACAGGTCCCTCTGAATACCAACATTTCCCAGTCTTTAAATAAAATTCAGTGCAATAGAGTTGTAGCACATAGGGGAACATGGTTGGAAGAAAAGATGGCTTTGTAATCTATGGTGTGTTTTTTTTTTCAAACTGAGCAACTTTCATTGGTTTTCTGGAGTGCATGAAATTAGGAATGAGATCCTGTTGGTTAGCAGGAAAGAAATTGGGGATGGCAGCACAGTGATACTGGAGGATACTGGACTAATGATTCAGAGACATGTGTTGAAATCCCGCCACAGCAGCTAGGCAATTTCAATCCAATAAATCAGGAACAAATAACTAGTCTCAGTAATAGTGACTACAAACCTACCAGATTGGTGTAAAAACCCATCTGGTTCACTTCCTTTAAAAAAAGAGGGAGAAATTAGAATAAACTAGCAAGAAATATAAAGACAGAGAGTAAGAGCTTCTATATATAAAAAAAGAGAGTAGCTGAAGTAAACATTGGTGCCTTAGGGGGTGAGACTGGGGAGTTAATAACAGGAAACAAGGAAATGACAGAGACTTTGAACAAATATTTTGCATCTGCCTTCATGGTAGAAGACACGAAAAGCATCCCAATAATAGTGGAAAAATCAGGGGGCAAAAGAGAGGGAGGAACTTAAAACAATCACTATCACTGGAGAAAAAATACGAGGAAAACGAATGGGACTGAAGGCTGACAAGTCCCTGCAACTGATGGCCTGCATCCGAAGGTCTTAAAAGAAATGGATGCAGAGATAGTGGATGCATTGGTTGTAAATCTTCCAAAATTCCCCAGATTCTGGATAAGTCCCAGCGAATTGGTAAATGGTAAATGTGACAACTCTATTCAAGAAAGGAGGGAGACAGAAAGCAGGAAACTATAGGCCAGTTTAGCCTAACATCTGGCAGTGGGGAAATGCTGGAATCTGTTATTAAGGCAGTTGTAGCAGGACATTTAGAAAATTATAATGTAATTAGGCAGAGTCAACATGGTTTTATGAAAGGGAAGTCGTATTTGATAAATTTATTAGAGTTCTTTGAGGAAGTAACAAGCAGAGTGGGTAAAGAGGAACGATTTCCAAAAGGCATTCGACAAGTTAGGAGCGTTGGGTGTAATATATTAGCATGGATAGAGGATTGGCTAATTAATAGAAAACAGACAGTCGGGATAAATGGGTCATTTTCAGATTGGAAAACTGTAACTCGTGGAGTGTCACAGGGATCAGTGCTGGGGCTTCAACTATTTACAATCTATATTAATGGCTTGGATGAAGGGGCATTGTAGCCAAATGTGCTGAGCTTACAAAGACAGGCAGGAAAGCAAGTCGTGAGGAGGACACAGAGAGTCTGCAAAGGTTAAGTGAGTGGGCTAAAAATTGGCAGATTCATGGGACAATGTGAGGTTATCCACTTTGGCAGGAAGGATAGAAAAGCAGAATATTATTTAAATGGAGAGAGGCTACAGAATGCTACAGTACAGAGGGATCTGGGTGTCCTTGTACATGAAACACAAAAAGTTAGCATGCAGGTACAGCAAGAATTAGGAAGGCAAATGGAATGTCGGCCTTTATTGCAAAGGGGGATGGAGTCTTGCTGCAACTGTACAGGGCGTAGGTGAGACCACACCTAGAGTACTGTGTACAGTTTTGGTCTCCTTATTTAAGGAGGGATATACTGACAACATTCCGGCAATAGTACTGAAGACCTGTGCTCCAGAACTTGCCGCGCCCCTAGCCAAGCTGTTCCAGTACAGCTACAACACTGGCATCTACCCTGCAATGTGGAAAATTGCCCAGGTATGTCCTGTGCACAAAAAGCAGGACAAATCCAACCCGGCCAACTACCGCCCCATTAGCCTACTCTCAATCATCAGTAAAGGGCAGCACAGTGGCGCAGTGGTTAGCACCGCAGCCTCACAGCTCCAGTGACCCGGGTTCAATTCTGGGTACTGCCTGTGTGGAGTTTGCAAGTTCTCCCTGTGTCTGTGTGGGTTTCCTCCGGGTGCTCCGGTTTCCTCCCACATGCCAAAGACTTGCAGGTTGATAGGTAAATTGGCCATTATAAATTGCCCCTAGTATAGGTAGGTGGTAGGGAAATATAGGGACAAGTGGGGATGTGGTAGGAATATGGAATTAGTGTAGGATTAGTATAAATGGGTGGTTGATGGTCGGCACAGACTCGGTGGGCCGAAGGGCCTGTTTCAGTGCTGTATCTCTAAACTAAACTAAAAGTGATGGAAGGTGTCATCAACAGTGCCATCAAGCGGCACTTGCTTAGCAACAACCTGCTCAGTGATGCTCAGTTTGGGTTCCGCCAGGGCCAGTCAGCTCCTGACCTCATTACAGCCTTGGTTCAAACATGGACAAAAGAGCTGAACTCAAGAGGTGAGGTGAGAGTGACTGCCCTGGACTTAGTGTGCTTTTTAAAAAAAAGAGGTCTTCGGACGGTCTTTTGGGCTTGGTTTGTAAATAACTCTTACTGGAAGTCCTTTCTCTTCAGCTAAATACCCAGCGGGGCTTTTTGACCTGAGGAGGATGTTTACTGAGAAGTGCCAGGTCAAGATTTATAGGGGTCAGGAGGCTTGACTCTTGAGATATTGTTCTTGGTTTAATTTTGGACAGTGAGTTGGGGTTTGGACAGTGTTTTGAAAGGAGTTTCAGAATCAAACTGCCAAGGACAAAACCCAACTCAGCCTTTTCCATCTCTGAAAAGTCTGCCAGCTTTTCCAACTCATTGAGAAACTCTTAGAAGCGAGGGTAAGAAATAGAGAAATTGATGCTGCATTCCTCCTGAAAGGCCTGCCAAACTGATCTTCAACGTATCCTGAAAAGAACTGTTCCAGAAAGATCCCAGTGACAGCTGTCTATGTGTATTTGGGACACCAAACCAGAAAAGGGAAAACTGACATCTTTCCATTTCTTCTCTTTTCTTCTTCAAGAATTAGCAAGTATTTGGCCAAAGTAATCTTTTTGTCTTTTTTTCATAACAGAGCTCTAAAGAGAAAATCTCTATTTTTCGGTGTGAGGGATGAAGGTAAAAAGGGCACTTTCATATTTCAATCTGTGTGTTAATGCTTTGCTTCATTACTGGTTAAGTCTTGTTTTATAATAAACTGATAATTTTGCTGTTTATTACAGAAACCTGTTTGGTGTATTTTATTCTGGGATAAAAATACAGTCTATGATTGACCGTATCAGTAACTGGGTAAACATTTCAATATATGTTGTGACCTGTGGAGAAGTGGAGATCGAAGAAACAGTGCACTCCTCCCGCCTCGGTCATTACAACAGTTTCAATATTAGGGGTCTCTAATTTAAGATGGAAATGAGGAGGAATTTCTTCTATCAGAGGGTTGTTAATCTTTGGAATTCTCTACTCCAGAGAGCAGTGGAGACTGGGTCATTGAATATATTCAAGGCTGAGTTAGACAGATTTTTGATCTATAAGAGTTATAGGGGACAGGCAGGAAAGTGGAGTTGAGGCCACGATCAGATCAGCCATGATCTTATTGAATGGCGGAGCAGGCTCGAGGGGCTGAATGGCCTCCTCCTGCTCCTATTTCTTATGCACACTAACGATCCTTAGGGAAGGAAATCTGCTGCCCTGACCTGATCTGGCCTACATGTGACTCCAGACCCACAGCAATGTGGGCTCAATCTTAACCACCCTTTTAAATGGCCTCGTAAGCCTCGGTTGTACCACCTATGACAAAGGACTGCAGCGGTTCAAGAAAGTGGCTCACCCCGCCCGCCCCCCCCCCCACCTTCTCGAAACCAATTAGAGATGGGTTATAAATGCTCGGCCTTTCCAATGGCGCCCACTACCCACGAATGAGAAAAAAACAGGAGTAGGAATTATGGGCGTCTTGGTGATTGGGATTGAGTTACAGTGTCCCACCAAGTTCAGTTCGGGGCCATTCTGTTCATTGTGCAAATCAATGATTTAGGTACAGGCCAGGAGGGGGTGGCATAGAAATTTACCAATTAAACTATAAAAATTAGTTCCTTAAAAGCCCAAAGGATGCTTGAAAAAAAGGATATTGATCAGATGGGGGAATGGACTAAAAGGTGCCAGATAGAATTTCATGTCAGTCGGTGCATGGTGATATATTTTGGTTCACCAAAACTGGAAGTCGGCTGAGTTTTTGAGCGCTTTGCAGCCAATGAGTGACGGGAGGATAATGACAGGGAACGTCAGCAGGATATTAGGATCTGTAGGCAGCGACTCTACTCTCGATGGTTTCGGTGCTGCTGGCCAAGCTGTTTCCAGCTGAAACATCGGGGGGGGGCCAGTGTACTGACTCTTACACTGGGATCCTGCACCATCCTGGGCCACTGACCAGTGACTGGAGACTAACACCACCCCCGCCCCAACCCGAAACCCTACCCCAACCACTGGAGTTCCCAACCCTCCCGGATGTGCCGTGGGAAGACAGGGCGCCCAGAGGATGGGCCAATGGCGGAGGAGGCCGGAAGTCATGTGATGAAGCCTCCAAGAATATAGCCAACCAGAGCTGACAACCCTACTGAGTGCGAGTGTGAACACTGCTGTGTGGTACTGAGCCACACGGAACAGGAACGACCAGGGGCCTTGTGTTTCAGGCCCCTTCCTGCCATCCGCCCTGCTGATTTCCGTCACCTCCTACATCCCTACAGGACGTCTCAAACTCACTGTCACCGTAACTCCAGCTCACAGTGCATTCGCCCCGCTGTGCACTGTCGTGTTGATCCCAAGCTCTGGATTCCTGGATAATTTTTTTTTGGTGCGATAGTTGGTCAAGGAATAAATATTGGCTCCAGAACACTGGGGGAGATCTCCCCACTCCCCCACGCCCCCCCCCCCCCCCCCCCCCCGCCCCCGCTCATTCCAATATTGGCCATGGGAACCTTTACGTCCACCTGAGAGGGCAGACGGGGCCTCGGTTTAATACCTTAACTGAAAGATGGTGCCTCCGACAGTGCGGCACTCCCTCAGTACTGGCACTGGGAGTGTTCGGCCTGGATTTTTGTGCTCACGTCTCTGGAGTGGGACTCGAACCCGCAACCTTCTGACGTCAGAGGCAAGAGAGAGTGCTACCCACTGAACCTCCACTCTCTTCCACCCACAATCTACCACGAGTTTGCTGGTCTCCGATGGCGGTGGCAGTGAGGGGCACTGCAATCAGCCTCGGCGCCTGTGTTAGTCGAGTGGGGGAAGGGTGGAATATCTTCCTGGGTCCCAGCAACCACCACCCCAGTGAAAAGTGAGGATGTCAGAAGGAGGCCAGGATCGGGAGCTGGGCTCAGGGTTCCTGCCGACAGTTTAATAATGGATGAGGGAGAGAGTGTTTCTGGTGCCTATGAAACCCGTTCCCCTGCGGGAGTCAACGTTCCCTGGGAAAGGAGGAGGAACTGCCCCCCCCCCCCTCCCACTACACAGCTGCTCAGGCCCACTGAACCCTGACAACCAGTCATTCAGGGTGACAATTGATCAAGTCCTGCTCTTGATTATACCGAGCATTCTTAGGCCCCGGCCTCACAAACAAACAGATGCAGCCTGGGTCTCCCGGGCCTTTGTTTCCACGGTAACCTCTGCAGGATCCCAGCTGCCTGACTTCTGCTTTGTCAATGGCCTCTTGGGAGTTGGGGGTCACTGATGGAAGCAGAGGGATAGGCGGATCGAGACATGGAGAGAGATAGATAGACAGAAAGAGACAGAGATAGACATAACGAGATAGAGAGAGACTGAGATAGATAGATAGAGAGAAAGAGAGAAAAACAAAGAGAGAGACAGAGCGAGGCAGAGAGAGAGAGAGATAGTGAGACAGACAGAGAGGGATAGACAGAGAGAGAGAGAGGGAGGCAGAGATAGATAGAGAGAAAGAGAGATAGACAGAGATAGAGAGGGAGATAGACAGACAGAAAAAGAGATAGAGAGAGAGGCAGATAAAGAGAGAGGGAGAGATAGACTGAGACAGAAAGAGAGGGAGAGAGATAGAGAGAGAGACAGACAGAGATAGAGAGAAAATGACAGAGAGAGAGATAGACAGGGAGAAACTGACAGAGAACTAAAAGAGAGAGCCGCAGACAGCGAGGAGATCCAGTGAGACAGATAATGAAGAGAGTGAGAAATGCAAAGAGATGCGGAGAGAAAGAGTGATTAAGATTAAGGCTGGAGAAATCAGCACACAACACAGTCTCATTTTCATTAGTGTTTAATAAATACAAATAGATTGGAGACAGGAAAAAGCACAAGTAACACTGTTTATACTGGTAATAACTTAAAACAGTTTAATTTAAAAAAACTCCAGTTAATAAAACACAGACGGGCAGAGCTGGGCTTTATTCAATAACTGTGCGATGGGGAGTTGGTTTTGCATCTCTCCCTAATTTTATTTCCGATTCGCTGACACCTGTTTTACAATAAAATCAGATCCACTCCGCACAGTTTTTTATTTCACAGCTTGCAGAGATTGGAGACACAGGACCCTTGTCTCAGGACTCCAGTCCCTCAGCTTTAACCTGTGATAGTAACTCTCCCCCAACACCCCCCACCAAACCCCCAGCACCACTTCCCTCCTGGAAGTGACAGGAAAGTTCCAGGGACCAGGCCGAAAATGGCCGTGCTTCACCCACAGGCCAAGGCAGCGGAGCTGCACGGCTATGGCGGGCACCGCAGGCCGAAACCCGATTGCGGCCTCGTCCGTGCCCGGGCACTCTCTGGCAGGGGGGGTCGCGGGATGGCGATCGGGTAACCGGGCTGCTTTGTGCCCCAGTTCCTACTGCTCTGCCCCCCGGCCGACCCTGCGAGAAAGGTGAGAGTGGGCAGGAATTTAGCGTTGCCGAGACAGTCTTAACTGTCAAACCCAGAGCGACCAAGCGCAGAATAATTTCTCCCGCTCGGTGGTGGCAGGGGGTGGGGAGGAAAAGAGGAGAAATTAGTAAATTAGAAATTAAACGTCAGTGATGGGTAACTGAAGTCAAGGGAGGGCCATTTGTGACAATGAGCACAGACAGAGTTGTACGTCAGGGATCTGTGAGGCCCCGTGTTGGAACATTTCAGAGTGAAGCAAGATACTGCAAACGTCAACAAAAGCTCCGAGATCGATAACTTACCCAGTGTATAAATGGGGCTGGGGGCAGGGGTTAACTTACTTGTCCCACTAAAGGCTATTGGTACAGGCCCGAGGCCTTGGGTTTGACTCTTCGCACAGAATGCACCGTCTCTACTGTTTGGTTTGTACCCAGCATGCTGCGTAACGCCCAAACACCCAGTGGCTCAGATGAAGACGCTTGGAATGGCCGCCTGCTCCTCCTGAGGGGGCCGCCCGCGGGAAGAGTGACTGAGGAGCAGCTCCTTCTCCCGGGAGAGGCAGCGCGTCAGCTCCTTCCGCTTGTAGTTCCGATAGACCTTTAGGAAGGCCAGCACGGCTAGCAGCACCCATATCGTCCAGATGCTCCAAAGGCCGAACTGAAAGGGAAAGCGGGTGAGAGAGAGAGAGAGATTTAACATCGGCGAGGAGAACAAAGAACAGTACAGCACAGGAACAGGCCATTCGGCCCTCCAAGCCTGCGCCGATCTTGATGCCTGCCGAAACTAACACCTTCTGCACTTCCGGGGCCCATATCCCTCTATTCCCTTCCTATTCATGTATTTGTCAAGATATCTCTTAAACGTCTCTATCATACCTGCTTCCACCACCTCCCCCGGCAGCAAGTTCCAGGCACTCACCACCTTCTGTGTAAAGAACTTGCCTCGCACATCCCTTCTAAACTTTGCCCCTCGCACCTTAAACCTATGTTCCCTAGTAACTGACTCATCCACCCTGGGAAAAAGCTTCTGACTATCCACTCTGTCCATGCCGTTCATAACTTTGTAAACCTCTATCATGTCGCCCCTCCACCTCCATCGTTCCAGTGTAAACAATCCGAGTTTTTCCAACCTCTCCTCATAGCTAATGCCCTCCAGACCAGGCAACATCCTGGTAAACCTCCTCTGTACCCTCTCCAAAGCCTCCACGTCCTTCTGGTAGTGTGGCGACCAGAATTGCACGCAATATTCTAAGTGTGGCCTAACTAAAGTTCTGGACAGCTGCAACATGACTTGCCAATTTTTATACTCTATGCCCCGACCGATGAAGGCAAGCAAGGCCTTATGCCTTCTTGACTACCTTATCCACCTGCATTGCCACTTTCAGTGACCTGTGGACCTGTACGCCCAGATCTCTCTGCCTGTCAATATTCCTAAGGGTTCTGCCATTTACTGTATACCTCCCACCTGCATTAGACCTTCCAAAATGCATTACCTCACATTTGTCTGGATTAAACTCCATCTGCCATTTCTCCGCCCAAGTCTCCAACCAATCTATATCCTGCTGTATCCTCTGACAATCCTCATCATTATCCGCAACTCCACCAACCTTTGTGTCGTCCGCAAACTTACTAATCAGACCAGCTACATTTTCCTCCAAATCATTTATATATACTACAAACAGCAAAGGTCCCAGCATTGATCACTGTGGAACACCACTCGTCACATCCCTCCATTCAGAAAAGCACCCTTCCACTGTTACCCTCTGTCTTCTGTGACTGAGCCAGTTCTGTATCCATCTTGCCAGCTCACCTCTGATCCCGTGTGACTTCACCTTTTGCACCAGTCTGCAATGCGGGACCTTGTCAAAGGCTTTACTAAAGTCCATATAGACAACATCCACCGCCCTTCCCTCATCAATCATCTTCGTCACTTCCTCAAAAAACTCAATCAAATTAATAAGACACGACCTCCCCTTCACAAAACCATGCTGTCTCTCGCTAATAAGTTCGTTTGTTTCCAAATGGGAGTAAATCCTGTCCCGAAGAATCCTCTCTAATAGTTTCCCTACCACTGACGTAAGGCTCACCGGCCTATAATTTCCTGGATTATCCTTACCACCCTTCTTAAACAAAGGAACAACATTGGCTATTCTCCAGTCCTCTGGGACCTCACCTGTAGCCAATGAGGATGCAAAGATTTCTGTCAAGGCCCCAGCAATTTCTTCCCTTGCCTCCCTCAGTATTCTAGGGTAGATCCCATCAGGCCCTGGGGACTTATCTACCTTAATGCTTTGCAAGACACCCAACACCTCCTCCTTTTTGATAATGAGATGACTGAGACTATCTGTACTCCCTTCCCTAGGTTCATCATCCACCAAGTCCTTCTCCTTGGTGAATACTGATGCAAAGCACTCATTTAGTACCTCGCCCATTTCCTCTGGCTCCACACATAGATTCCCATCTCTGTCCTTGAGTGGGCCAACCCTTTCCCTGGTTACCCTCTTGCTCTTTATATATGTATAAAAAGCCTTGGGATTTTCCTTATTCCTGTTTGCCAATGACTTTTCATGACCCATTTTAGCCCTCCTAACTCCTTGCTTAAGTTCCTTCTTACTGTCTTTATATTCCTCAAGTGCTTCATCTGTTCCTAGCCTTCCAGCCCTTACAAATGCTTCCTTTTTCTTTTTGACTAGGCTCACAATATCCCATGTTATCCAAGCTTCCCTAAACTTGCCAAACTTGTCTTTCTTCCTCACAGGAACATGCTAGTCCTGGATTCTAATCAGCTGACGTTTGAAAGACTCCCACATGTCAGATGTTGATTTACCCTCAAACAGCCGCCCCCAATCTAAATTCTTCAGTTCCTGCCTAATATTGTTATAATTAGCCTTCCCCCAATTTAGCACCTTCACCCGAGGACTACTCTTATCCTTATCCACAAGTAGCTTAAAACTTATGGAATTATGGTCACTGCTCCCAAAATGCTCCCCCACTGAAACTTCGACCACCTGGCCGGGCTCATTCCCCAATACCAGGTCCAGAATGGCCCCATCCCTAGTTGGACTATCTACATATTGTTTCATGAAGCCCTCTTGGATGCTCCTTACAAATTCTGCCCCATCCAAGCCCCTAGCACTAAGTGAGTCCCAGTCAATATTGGGGAAGTTAAAATCACCCACCACTACAACCCTGTTACCTTTACATCTTTCCAAAATCTGTCTACATTATCTGCTCCTCTACCTCCCGCTGGCTGTTGGGAGGCCTGTAGTAAACCCCCAACATCGTGACTGCACCCTTCCTATTCCTGAGCTCCACCCATATTGCCTCACTGCATGACCTCTCTGAGGTGTCCTCCCGCAGTACAGCTGTGATATTCTCCTTAACCAGTAATGCAACTCCCCCAGCCCTTTTACATCCCCCTCTATCCCGCCTGAAGCTTCTAAATCCCAGAACATTTAGCTGCCAATCCTGCCCTTCCCTCAACCAAGTCTCTGTAATAGCAACAACATCATATTTCCAAGTACTAATCCAAGCTCTAAGTTCAAAGGGTGTTTTCACGGCTTCCCCAACCCGCTGCAGGACACCGGGGAGAGCTCCCCCTCCCCTCCCCCCTCACCCCCCCCCCCCTCGCTCTTTGTCCAATAGTGGCCATGGGATCTTTTACATCCATCTACGGGCAGACGGGGCCTCGGTTTAACGACTCACCTGAGAGGTGGCACCTCCGACAGTGCAGCACACCCTCAGTACCGGAGTGCCTCTGGTGTGCTCAGGTCTCTGCGGCGGGGCTCGAACCCGGACGTAAGAGAGCGAGAGTCTCACCCACGTTGAGTCACAGCAGGCACAGAACCACTGACCAGTACTGGAGGTGACTCAATCCTTCCTCGCGAGGGAGAGCTCATCCATCTGGCAGGCTCGCCATTCACACAGTGGTGGGGGGGGGGTGGGGAGCGGAGGGGGGAGAGGAGGCCGAACCCCTTCAATTTGTGAGGCTTCCAGGGCAACAGTACACGGCTGCACTCACCTGGGCGATCCTGAAGTGAATGTAGAAGGCAGATGTATCCACATCCAGGTGGAGGTTCGTTGATTGGATTTCCTCACAACTGCCGAGGAAAGGATGAGAGCAGGAGTCAATCCCAGAGCCACATACCCCTTACCCAACAACAACCTGTCCACCTCAGTGTTGGAACCTCCAAACTCCAGCAAGCTCCCACAAACAGCAACGCGATAATAACCAGATAAACGGTTTCATGTGAAGCTGGTTGACAGACTGAGTCCGCTGCTCTTAATAATGGCCCTGGGGACCTTTTATGTCCCCCCAACAGGGCAGTTGATGCCACAGTTTAACGTTTCATCCGAAAGGCGGCACCTCCAACAGTGCAGCACTCCCTCAGTACTGACACTGGGAGTGTCGGCCTGGATTATGAGCTCCAATCTCTGGGGTGGGGCTCGAACCCGCAACCTTCTGACTCGGGGCGGGCACGGGGGTTGGGGAGAGAGTGCAACCCGCCAAACTATGGCTGACACCCATCCTACTCCTCGCTTCTCACCATCTGCAAATCGAGACAACCTACCGTCAACTATTCCAACTCATTCTCTCCCCAGGATTTGGCTCCTCCCTTCCCTCAGTCCGTCACCCCCCCCAACAAAATCTACGTCGTTAAAACCCGAGCTTGGAATCTAGCTTGGCTTCATGCTCTTAGAACGAGGCAGCGTAGACAGAGGCCATTCGTCCCATCGTGCCCGTGCTGGTCTTCTACGCTGCGGGCTACGGACCGTCCCGCCGGGTTGAAAGTCGTCGACTCACCTCATGGGCATGTTGCCATGGTCGGTGACCACGTCACACCACATGTTGAAACCCACGCTGATCATCACACTGGCCACGATGGTCAGGAACAGCACCGAGCAGCTGAGCAGCAGGTTCAGGAATGCCGAGAAGAATGTACTGCAAGAAGAAAAAAGGAAACATTGGACACTCTCCCATTACGATCGAGTGTCTACGCCACTGAGCGGACTCCTGTCCTTGGAGATGCCAACTAGACCATTTTTTGCCAGGTTTTGGCCGGTCGTCTGTACCAGAGAGAGGCGGGGTGGGTACGGGGAGTAGGCAGGAGAGAGAAAAGGTTTCTGCATCACTTCAGTACATCCCGAGCTGAGCTCTATCAGAACCCACGCCATCTCAGCATTGCTGCCCGACTGGCCAAGTCTGTACCCGTGGTCAGCCACGTGTCCCCACTACTCTCCGCGGCAACTGTGTACACTCAAACCAAATGCTTATCCAACCGTACCAATGCAACAACGCCAACCAAGCCAACTCGTGCCCCTTCCAACCCAATACAACCAAGCCAACTCGTGCCCCTTCCAACCCAATACAACCAAGCCAACTCGTGCCCCTTCCAACCCAATACAACCAAGCCAACTCGTGCCCCTTCCAACCCAATACAACCAAGCCAACTCGTGCCCCTTCCAACCCAATACAACCAAGCCAACTCGTGCCTCTTCCAACCCAATACAATCCAACCAACAAGCATTGGCAAAATTCAGGGAGATCCTTCCTGACTGCTCCATCTCGGACTCTATGGTGAGGGAGGGCAGTGACTATAAAGGAGGATAGTGGATTACAAACAAAGGAACAATAAATATAGGACCCAGTTTGGCATTCCGAAGGTAGGTCTAATTCCCGGGGGAATCGCTTTGTTGCAAATGATGAATAGTCCAACTGCAGTGACATTATCCACTGTCCTTGTACCCACGACATGTCGTTGGGGAAGCCCATTGCCATTGGGAACATTTACTGCTTTTTCAACAGCAACACAGATGTTCAAAGATATGTTGGGGGCAGATATTAAAACCCATCCTGAAACGAGCTGGATACTGTCCCAGCAGAGACACAGGGCTATCAGCCCACTGAGCCTGTGTCAATAAACTACCCAGTCCAGTCCTAGTCACTCCTGGACCCTTTACTATACCACCCAGTCTAATCCCACTCTCCCACACACTCCCCGCACCCTTTAATATCCCACCCAGTCTAATCCCACTCTCCCCCTCACTCCCCGCACCCTTTAATATCCCACCCAGTCTAATCCCATTCTCCCACTCACTCCCCGCACCCTTTAATATCCCACCCAGTCTAATCCCACTCTCCCCCTCACTCCCTGCACCCTTTAATATCCCACCCAGTCTAATCCCACTCTCCCACTCAATCCCCACACCCTTTAATATCCCACCCAGTCTAATCCCACTCTCCCCCTCACTCCCCGCACCCTTTAATATCCCACCCAGTCTAATCCCACTCTCCCGCTCAATCCCCACACCCTTTAATATCCCACCCAGTCTAATCCCACTCTCCCGCTCAATCCCCACACCCTTTAATATCCCACCCAGTCTAATCCCACTCTCCCGCTCACTCCCCACACCCTTTAATATCCCACCCAGTCTAATCCCACTCTCCCCCTCACTCCCTGCACCCTTTAATATCCCACCCAGTCTAATCCCACTCTCCCGCTCAATCCCCACACCCTTTAATATCCCACCCAGTCTAATCCCACTCACTCCCCCTCACTCCCCGCACCCTTTAATATCCCACCCAGTCTAATCCCACTCACTCCCCCTCACTCCCCGCACCCTTTAATATACCACCCAGTCTAATCCCACTCTCCCCCTCACACCCCGCACCCTTTAATATCCCACCCAGTCTAATCCCACTCTCCCCCTCACTCCCTGCACCCTTTAATATCCCACCCAGTCTAATCCCACTCTCCCGCTCACTCCCCGCACACTTTAATATCCCACCCAGTCTAATCCCACTCTCCCCCTCACTCCCTGCACCCTTTAATATCCCACCCAGTCTAATCCCACTCTCCCCCTCACTCCCTGCACCCTTTAATATCCCACCCAGTCTAATCCCACTCTCCCGCTCACTCCCCGCACCCTTTAATATCCCACCCAGTCTAATCCCACTCTCCCCCTCACTCCCTGCACCCTTTAATATCCCACGCAGTCTAATCCCACTCTCCCGATCACTCCCCACACCCTTTAATATCCCACCCAGTCTAATCCCACTCTCCCCCTCACTCCCTGCACCCTTTAATATCCCACCCAGTCTAATCCCACTCTCCCCCTCACTCCCCACACCTTTTAATATCCCACCCAGTCTAATCCCACTCTCCCCCCTCATTCCTCTCACCCTTTAATATCCCACCCAGTCTAATCCCACTCTCCCCCTCACTCCCCACACCTTTTAATATCCCACCCAGTCTAATCCCACTCTCCCCCCTCATTCCTCTCACCTTTTAATATCTCACCCAGTCTAAACCCACTCTCCCGATCACTTCCCACACCCTTTAATATCCCACCCAGTCTAATCCCACTCTCCCCCTCACTCCCTGCACCCTTTAATATCCCACCCAGTCTAATCCCACTCTCCCCCTCACTCCCCACACCTTTTAATATCCCACCCAGTCTAATCCCACTCTCCCCCCTCATTCCTCTCACCCTTTAATATCCCACCCAGTCTAATCCCACTCTCCCCCTCACTCCCCACACCTTTTAATATCCCACCCAGTCTAATCCCACTCTCCCCCCTCATTCCTCTCACCCTTCAATATCCCACCCAGTCTAATCCCACTCTCCCCCTCTCTCCCCGCACCCTTTAATATCCCACCCAGTCTAATCCCACTCTCCCCCTCAATCCCCTCACCCTTCAATATCCCACCCAGTCTAATCCCTCTCTCCCCGCACCCTTCAATATCCCACCCAGTCTAATCCCTCTCTCCCCGCACCCTTTAATATCCCACCCAGTCTAATCCCACTCTCCCCCTCAATCCCCACACCCTTTAATATCCCACCCAGTCTAATCCCACTCTCCCCCTCACTCCCCACACCTTTTAATATTCCACCCAGTCTGATCCCACTCTCTCCCCGCACCCTTTAATATCCCACCCAGTCTAATCCCACTCTTCCCTCACTCCCCAGACCCTTTAACTTTTTTTTCTCAACCTACTATATCGTTCGCCTCTGCTTCAGCTGTTTGTGACGGAGAATTCCGCAATTCCCAGCTCCCTGTGAGCAAGAACACGCGTTACCATCCTCCCTTTAATTCTTCCTGCGCTCACCTTAAATACATCCCCTCCTGTTATTACCTCAAGTTCAACAAAGCTCCTGCACCATTTACCTGATGGGCTCTGACCAGGGGACTGTCCGCCCTTCTCAACCCGAGCGAAAATCAATGCCCCAAATTCCACATCACTGGAGGCAATATTTTCTGTATCTCCTTCCTGTAAACCGGTGGCCACAAGGGCCAAAAATTAAACGCGCAAGCTGCCAATCTTTGACCTTCATGCAACTGAAGGAAGAGGAACTTTACAATGCACAGATTGAAAGGAACTAGTCTCCAAGGGATCAGCGAGAATGGAGAGAAGACGCACTTAAGGGCAACATCATTAACAAGGCCTCTCTGATCAGATAAGCTTCCCGACCAGGCGGACAATGTAATTGGGCCTTTGATTAAATCCACTGTGCCTGCAAGCCAAGATAATCAAATAAGCCAATGAGGGGGCACCGGCCATATTAGACAGCTGCCTTGTAGACGCCAGTGTGGGGTGGGACTGAGCCTGACAGCCAACAATTGCCTGTGTATTGTGTGCAGAGTCCCATTAAAACAACTCGCCTCATGCAACCTACCACCCCACACCCTCCCCGCTAAAACAAAACGGCCCCAGGTACAGAATGGCTGCCGCACTTATCTAAACAATTTGATACGGGACCGGATGAAATGGGAAGCGCTTTGGATGATTGGGCGGGGTAGGGGTGGGGGTTGGTGGGTGGGAGCATGATTAGGTGCTAAACAAATGCAGCTTCCGGGGTCAGTGGAGTGGGGCAAATGGGACGGCAGCAACAGGATGGGATGAATGGCCTCCTGGTGAACAGCCGCAGCGCAACAAAAACAAAAGGGAGGATTTGTCGGGTTGTGTCTCTTTTTCTCCCTCTTTCACCTCGCACCCTCCTCGCCATCTCCTCTCCTGCCAGTCTCTGGGCAAGGGTCCCACTGACATGGTTCCTGGGATTACAGGTTAAGATACCAGACACTGCAGTGAGGAACAAGCCCCTCGTTCCCCACCCCCGCTGCAGGGGGAAAAATCCTTAATCTTTCTTTGAAGACTTTCTGTGAATCCCCTGCAGCTGTGGAAATAATGGACGTTGGGAAGCTGAGCTGTTTGAGAGGAGGGGGGGAGGCGTGCGAGGATCTCTCCAGGAACACAACTAACAGGAATTGTTGTCTCTTTCTCTCTCTCGCTCTCTCCTCCTGCCAACCACCCCCTTTCCCTTGCCCATCATTAATGCGGGAATCTGGACAGTGAGCCTTGGCAGGCTATTCGACCTTGGGGGGAAGGGCAATGAAGCATCAGTGCCAAGCCCAGTTGCTTGCTGCCGCCAACTGAAGCGACATCACGTCGCCCGGGTGGAAATCCCGCAGGCCTGGGATCGAACCACCCTGGATATACCCCCCCACCACCCCCCCACCCCCGTGGTTCAGTGGGTGCCACACTATGGACTCGCATGTCCCAGGTTCGATCCCCGCTCTGTGCTGGCTTGGCTGATCTCGGCAGAGGCAGGTGGGAGGTGCCTCACGTAACGTCTGTTCCAACCCCACCCCCAGGCCTTCAATTGCTATCCCGGGACCCCTCCCCCACACTCCTGTTTGGACACGGCTGCAGTTTCCCCCTCCCCTGGTCGAACAGCCCAACTGCACTCACTCGCCGGCCTGGGGTTTGGTGGGATGGTGGTGGGGAAGGCACACTGGCTAAGATTCAAGAGAAGCGTGGAGGGGGCGGGGGAGGTGGGGGAGAAAGGTCGAGACAGAAACTGGGGGTGGTGGGAAAGTCAGAAACGGAGCAAAAATTGGCAACCTGGGCAGCACCCGTCCTTTGTCCTGGCAGTGAGAAGGGGCAGTCCGTGGAGTGACCATGCTACTTCCTCTGTCACTCTTCCGCAGGGAGGCTCCAGACCAGGCTGTGCGGCTGACTTTACAGGGATCCCCGCGGGGGTGCCCCCCTCCCTCCCCCCCCTCCCCCCAGGTCCCTCAACTTACTCATCATGTCCCTTGCAGAGGTAGAAGAGGGTCCTCCAGCCCTGCACGGCGCAGAAGATCAGCGTGAAGACGCCCACAAAGGTGCAGAACTGGCAGGCAGCTGGGGGTCCCCACTCTTCCACCATAAAGCGGCTGATCAGGGAGCCGGTAACGTTCTCCTCCTTCCAAAAGGCCTGGCTAAAGAGCAGGCAGCTCCCTTTGAACTTGCGACCATTCTCTGTCAGAGGCACGACCACAAACAGGGAGAAGAGCAGAGCCAGGAGGTAGGCGCAGCACTGGGTGGAGAGCAGCTTATTCTGAATCTCCATCTCTCTCTCTGTCTCTCTACCTCCCTAACTAACCTGCAAGGCTGCCTGACAAGCTGAACTGATTGAAATCTCAGCTGGGCGTTCTCTGCACAGAGGCTGACCCACAAACTCCTGACTGGCTCTGTAACCCTTTGTCTCCCCTGACAGTCTTATTGTTTGTCGAGAGTTACATTGGATGAACAAATCCCTTTCGCTTTTCAACCTTGACTAGACCACACTCGGAGTTAACTGTGAACAGCTCTGGTCTCCGTATTATTAAAAAGGGGTGTCGAGGGCACGGGAGAGGGCGCAAAACGATTTACAGAAATTATAACAGAACTGAGAGGTTATACCCATCAGGAAAGGTTGAACAGGCTGGGGATTTTTTTCTCTAGAAAAGAGAAGGCTGAGGGAGTGACCTTTAAGATTATGAAAAGGTTTCGTTGGAGTAGACGTAGAGAAGATGTTCCCACTTGCGGGCGAGACCAGAACTTGGAGGCTCGTGTGGAGCAGAAGCACCAGCACAGAGTAAACGGGCTGAATGGCCTGTTCCTGTGCTGGGAGTTTGATTTAAGTTCCGAATATTCCGTTGTGAGATAGCGACGCCTGTTTTTTGACAAACTGTTCTGATTGCCGTTCCCGAAGGACGCAGTTTCCACGTCCGATTGCCCATTTCTTCTTGCCGCTGGCTGGCTGCTCGACTGTGGAGGGCATCGCAGTCTACCTGGATTCCATCCCCAGGACATTGAATTGATTTTTTTTTTAAATTATAAAAGGCATTGACAGGATGAGTAGGAACAGACGATTTTCTCTGGTTGGTAATCGTTATCATGTTGAAATGATCTCTAGGAAAGTGCGGAGAAAGGTTCGGAAAGATTTCTTCGACCTAGAGGGCCGTTGGAGTCTGGAATGCTTTGCCGCAGGGAGGCAGAGATTATTGCACTTTGAGGCGGAATTGTAGAAACAGTTGAAGCACGGGAGGGTAGAGGGTCAGGGAGAGAGAGCAGAGCAGAGGTGTACGTTTGGGATAGCTCCGGCAGATCCCAGTGCTTTCCTGCTCGAACTGTATATCTGCGAATGTTGGCTGAGGACGGGATTGTGATGCCCTCACAGTCGAATAGCCCGCCAACTCTCAAAGTCCCTCAAACCGCACTGACCAGATAATCTTTCTTTCAGCCTGATGATGCCCGTTCTGATGAAGGGTCACAGACCTGACACGTTAACTCTGCTTCTCTCTCCACAGATGCGGCCAGGCCTGCTGAGTATTTCCAGCACTGGCTGTTTTTATTTCAGATTTCCAGCAGCTGCAGTATTTTGCTTTATTTTCGCTTTGAGCAATGTTGGCTAAGGGATAAATATTGACCAGGATACCGGGGAACACCCCACCGACTAGCTTCAAAATAGTGGCTGTGGGATCTTTTACATCTGCCTGAGAAGATAGACAGGGGCCTCAGTTTAATGTTTCACCTGAAAGACGGCACCTCTGACACTGCAGCACTCCAGACAGTGTCTGGGAACCCACAACTTTCTGACTTAGAGAGTGTTAAACATGGCTCACACTTAATGATTGTATCTCCTGAGGGCATTCCCTCAGCACCATTCAGATTGTGGACTCCAGTTGTGGTTTGGAACCCGTAACCCTGTGAATCAGCGGTAAATTTCCTCCCACAGAATGAAGGCTAACACTTCTGGCCAGTACTGAGAAAAATAATGAGACATTAAAATCTGCTCACCATATCTGCTGGATGTTGCAGAACCTACCAAATTACGTGAAAAGGCGTTCTGTTCTAACTCTGGCCAACATGTCTTTCCCCACTTAAAGCAATCTCACATCCTCGGCGTATCTGCATTCAGATCACTTGCGTTTGACGTGGTTTCTGAGAAAGTCATTTGGCTGTACGGAACTTGAATATTGCTGAAAATAGAGACATTTTGTCGAAGCTTTCCGTCTTGCACTCATCAGGACAATTCGCAAGAATACCAATGTAAGGGAAAGCAACGAATTTATACTGTATGAGAAGAGAGTGCTGATTGGTTGGCATGTGGACTCTGATTGGTAGAGGCGTTGCCATGGAGAATGCACCCGCTTATGGTGACTGACAGTTAACTGCCAGGCTTTGTTCGAAATTTAAACCAGGCAGCTTGACTCTGATTGGTCAAGGCATTGTCCTGAGGCACGAACCAGCGAATGGCTGTCCCTTATCTTGTTTAGCTGAAACAGGCGCAACGTGTGTACATGTTCTTTCTGTTTGCAAAGAACAGAGCCCTGTGTATAAATATATGTAGTTTCCAGTACGCGCAAATGCGCTACACTGCAAGCCCGACTTGACAATCGCTTTTCTTGATATATATTAATGACTTAAGACTTGGGTGTACTGGGCACAA
This sequence comes from Heterodontus francisci, assembly GCF_036365525.1. Lineage (NCBI taxonomy): Eukaryota > Metazoa > Chordata > Chondrichthyes > Heterodontiformes > Heterodontidae > Heterodontus > Heterodontus francisci. The sequence continues at coordinate 20,050,113 of NC_090414.1, read as the reverse complement.
TTTCAAAATTTACAGATGGCACAAAACTTGGATGTATTGTGAACTGTGAAAGGATAGTGAGAGACTTCAAGAGGACATAGGCTGGTAGAATAGGGGAGGGAACACGAGGTGGATGAAATTTCAGTAGGAACAACGAGGAAAGGGAATATAAAATAAGGGATTTAATTCTAAAGGGGGTGCAAGAGCACAGGGACACAAATCATTGAAGATGGCAGGACAGGTCAACAAAGCAGTTAATAAGGCATACAGGATCCTGGGCTTTATACATAGAGTACAAAAGCAAGGAAGTTATGGTTTCAGGGAATGAAAGACTTCAGCTGCAAGGATAGATTGGAGAAGCTGGGGCCGTTCTCTTTAGAGAAGGTGGAGAGGAGATTTGACAGAGGCGTTCAAAGAGGTCTGGACAGAGTAGATAGGGGGAAACTGTTCGCAATGACGGCAGGATCCGAAACCAGAGGCCAACTTAAGGCGATTGGCATAAAAAGCAACAAATGCCATGAGGGATAACTTTTTTTAAACACCGCGAGTGGTTAGGATCTGGAATGCACTGCCTGAGAGTGTGGTGGAGGCTGATTCAATCGAAAGGAAATTGGATAATTATCTGAAGAGAATTTTTTTTTTTGCAGGGCTACAGGGACCAGCTGCGTAGCACTTAGAGAGCCAGCATGGCCTCCTTCTGTGCTGTAACCATTCTATGATTCTGTAAACATGTGGTGGCAGTTGGAGTAACACAGGGTCTTTGGCGTCAAGGTGGTTTGCCAGTTTCCTTGTGTTCTGCGTCCCAATGCCTCTTCGTGGGGCCTGCAAATCTTCCCTGCAGCACACACTTTCTCGTTCAAACATTAAATTCCAAAACAAGCTGTGACTGCACTTTTTTTTTATTCAAAGCTACAAAGCAGTAAACTTTCTTTCATCTCGACACGTGTCTCTCTGTTCTTTGATCTAGAGCCTGCAGCCTGAAAGGAAGCAGATTCAATAGTAACTTTAAAAAGGAAATTGGATAAATACTTGAAGGAGAAAGAAAATTTGCAGGGATTAGCTCTTTCAAAGAGCTAGCACAGACACGACAGGCTGAATGGCCTGCTCCTGTCTCATTCATTGGTTCTGGTTGCATTCTAACCAGTTGCAACAGAACCTTATCTTAATACTCTCATTAATGCTTTTCCAGTAGACTCGTGTTTTCCGTTCCCTCTAATGACATTGCAAGGTTGTCTGTGGGTCAAACAGATATCTGGATGGATGCAACGCCCTCGGTTCATTGCTTGTGTGCTCCCACTGCAGGGAGCGTCTCTAAATGAACGTCTAAAAGGCCCGCTTCCAGATGAAGAAAGGGTGGTAGCCGCCACGGCAGGAACTCCTATTCCAGCATCGAGTGAAAGGTGGGACCATGCAATGTTGCGGGCCCTCGATAGGTGGGGGCAAAAAGACCCTATTTAACGTTCGGTAGGAGAGCGGGTAATTGGGCGACGCTCCCTGAGGCGGGAGGAGGGCGGGGACGGGAAGCCCGATGACGTCATTTGATTGACAGCCCGGGTTGGGACGGCAAATAACAGAATCCCATTAAAAATTATTTCGCCTCCACTTCCGAGAGACTAGTAAAGGTCGGAGGACTCACGGGCTGTTAAAAAAAAAAATGAAAATTGCGAGTGAACTTTTAAAACAATTTTCCCGGTTGCCCGGCAACGAGGGGCTGGTTTCGGTTTCCGTTTCCGGTGAGAGGTGGGGGGGTGGGGAGCCCGCATGCGTAGAGGGAGATGGCTCTGGTGCCGAATGGAGCGGCCTCAGGCGCGGGTGATCATGACAGGGTGGACAGCCGCATCCCGCCGGCACCTCCGAGCCCCAAGCGGCTGAGGAGGGCCGAGCGGGACGGGGTAGCCGAGGTGGCTGCTGCCGCCGCCGCCGGAGGTGGTGGCCCGGGCCCGGGCGCAGGGCCCCGGCCGTTCGGCAACGTGGTGACGGTGGTGCTTGGCGCGCAATGGGGGGACGAGGGCAAGGGGAAGGTGGTGGACCTGCTGGCGCAGGACGCCGACCTGGTCTGCCGCTGCCAGGTGAGGAGAAGCAGCGGCCTCAGCTGCCGTGCTCATTAATATTATAGGCTCATTAACATAATATATCCGGAGCGCCCCAATAGGAAGGCACGGCGAGCCGCATTAGCATAATCTATGCGGCGCCTCCGAGTGCGGGCATTGTGACGTCAGGCCTCATTTGGATAATCTATGCAGAGCCTGCTCGGGAATCCCGCCTTTGTTTGGGGGAAGGGGGCGGGGCAGTGCCTTGATCCGCCCTTGAATGGTCCTGAGGCCCACTTCTTTTTGTTTTGGTGGTGGGGCGGGCAGCGTGGTACCACTCTGTGCCCAGACGGAGCCCTGACTGCAATTGGCCTCAGCGCCCCTTGGGCGAGATGGGGTTGTTTGGGGGGGGCGGAATTGGGTTGTGACGCCCCCAGCGGCCAAATTGCCTCCTCCCCCCCCCCCCAGCTCGCTGCCTTGGGTTTCTGCAGGGTGGAGCGGCTGCGGCACCAGAGGGCGGCTGGCACGTTTGGAAGCCCGAGGGCAGCAGCCTTAAGTCAGCGCGGCTGCCTTCCGCAAATCTCCGGAAGCGGGAATTCCCTTTCCTGGGGCCGTACCCCAGTGTGAAGCGCAGCCTGCAACAAGAAGCCAGAGTTGGTAGCGGTCAAAATAAGAGTCCAGCATCAAACCTTCGACGACTTCCCTTGGCTAGGCATCATACTGACGGCAGTGGTGGCTGAGACGGTGCGGATATACATGCGCGAAAGCCAGCGAATAATGCGCATCTATTGTATCTGTATCCATCCTGTATCACATATGTTACACTTAAACGTCCCTTTTCCTTTCCGTGATGTGTAGGAATCCTGACGGATTGAGGAGCGAGTGACCACTGTTCTCAGAAACGTGGTGGCCTCTTTCTGTCTATTTAATGATTCTTCTGTTTCCCTTCCACCCTCTCTCAGGGCGGGAATAATGCCGGGCACACTGTTGTGGTGGATTCGGTCGAGTACGACTTTCACCTCTTGCCTAGTGGAGTCATTAACAAGAATGCCACATCTTTCATTGGTGAGTGTGCTCTTCTTAACCATTCCTGTCAATTAGTTTACAACAGAGTTAGACATGAGGTGATGGAATGCCACCCCCCTGCCCCCCCTGTAGTGCTGGAGAGCTTTGGGAGCCATTGGAACAGGACGAGGCCATTCAGCCTTTGGGGGCTGTCCCGCCATTCAGTTATATCATGGCTGACTCACAGTTTAAGTCCATGTACCCATATTCCTTAATCCCCTTGCCGAACAAAATCTGAGCAATCGCCATTTTGAAATGATGAATTGACCCCTATCACCCATTTCCCCCCCCCCCCCCCCCCCCAGCCTCAACAGCTTTTTGGGGAGAGAGTTCCAGATTCCCACTCCCCTTTGAGTGAAGACATTTCGTAGATCCAAAATGGCAAATTTTCTCCCAGGCCTGCAACACTTGCCACGTCTCCAATTACTTGTATTTCTGTATCCCAAACTGTTATTCTCTGAAAGAAATTTATTCAAGTTGGGTTTGCATTTTATTTATTATTTTATTAAGAGATACAGCACTGAAACAGGCCCTTCGGCCCACCGAGTCTGTGCCGACCATCAACCACCCATTTATACTAATCCTACATTAATCCCATATTCCTACCACATCCCCACCTTCCCTCAATTCCCCTACCACCTACCTACACTAGGGGCAATTTATAATAGCCAATCTACCTATCAACCTGCAAGTCTTTGGCTGTGGGAGGAAACCAGAGCACCCGGTGAAAACCCACGAGGTCACAGGGAGAACTGTGCAAACTCTGCACAGGCAGTACCCAGAATTGAACCCGGGTCACTGGAGTACCACTAGCTTCCACTGCCTCCCCAGGGTTCCATAGATGAACCACTGCCTCACTTGAAGTAATGTTTCTGCAGATTAGTTTTAGGGTGAGGTAAGGTAGCATTAATTTCTGGATAGAGGGCTCAGAAGGGCTGATTAGAATTAAGTTCTACAATCTGGTGACTCATGATAGCGAGTGTGGTCGCGTGGCCGTCCAGGGCGGACGAGATGGGACTGGAATGTGATGTCACTTGGAGTCGAATAGCCGACTGACCTTTAGCTGTTTGGGCTCATGGCACAGGCAGTCATTGAACAGCACTTCAGTGTGCGTCAGTGCCTGCAGGCGAGGAAGTTGATTGGAAAATCAAGCACTCTGTGAAGGTTGAATTTGCTTTGCAGTTTTTCTGGGTCCTCTGTTGACTGATTGTCTTGTATCTCTAGGCAATGGGGTGGTTATCCACTTTCCCGGGCTGTTTGAGGAAGCTGAGAAAAACCTCCGTAAGGGCAAAGGTAAGAGCCTGTCTACATTAAACCTGCATGGTCGGAGTACCAGAGACTGAGGTTTCACCGCTCTGTGGGTGTGTGTGTGGAGTGTGTGTGTATTTTTAAAGATTCTCCTCCTTGTTTTCAAATCCCTCCGTGATCTCACCCTCTCCCTTTCTCTGTAACCTCCTGCAGCCCCGACAACCCTCTGAGATCTCTGCGCTCCTCCAGTTCTGGCGTCTTGCGCATCCCCCGATTCCCATCGCTCCACCATTGGCGGCCGTGCCTTCAGCTGCCTGGGCCCTAAGCTCCGGAACTCCCTCCCTAAACCTCTCCACCTCTCTCCTTTTAAAATGCTCTTTAAAACCTCCCTCTGACCGAGCTTTTGGTCATCTGCCCTAATATCTCCTTATGTGGCTTGGGGTCAAATATAATTTGTTAACGCTCCTGTGAAGCACCTTGGGACATTTTACTATGTTAAAAGGAGCTAGATAAATGCAAGTTCATATGTACGTGCTCATTGGTCCCCTCTGCTCCCTTCAAGAGTGGACTTTACTGGCTGAGTTTCTCTACCTCTGTTTGGCAGCCCTTTAGCCACTTTCATCCAACCGGAGCCACTGGTTATTGATCAGGAGGAGGAGCCCTGGCTGTTTGGTTTGTCTCCTCCCTTGGTTCAGGGACTCTGAGGCCATTTGGAGCACTGGCACAGGCCGGGGAACAAAATCTGGGATAATTCCTGTGTGACTCTGTCCCCTCACCGGGCAGTGTGTCTAGTAATTGGGCCCCACACATGGGGAGACACTACCTCCCTTTGCAACCCCTGCCGGCCCTTCAAACAGAAAGTAGATCTGTGTTACTCCAGGCTGTACACCAGCTGCTGTCATTGTGTCAGCAGCAATGGGCAGAGAGTGGAGATGGCCAGCTACCCACAAGATCCTGTGTTAACCCATCCGCAGATAACTTGCTTCCTCTGACCTTTGTGCCCAGCAGAATGGAATGTGAGCATGAGTGTTTGTCTCTGCACCTTGCATTGTGTGGTATGTACACACATCTGTATCTCTGCAGACGAACATACGAATTAGGAGCAGGAGTAGGCCACTCGGCCCCTCGAGCCTGCTCCGCCATTCAATAAGTTAATTGCTGAACCGATTACTCCACATTCCCACCTACCTCCGATAACCTTTCACACCCTTGCTTATCAAGAATCTACCTACCTCTGCCTTAAAAATATTCAAAGACTCTGTTTCCACTGTCTTTGAGAAAGAGAGTTCCAAACACTCACGTCCTCACAGTGGCGCAGTGGTTAGCACCGCAGCCTCACAGCTCCAGGGACCCGGGTTCGATTCCGGGTACTGCCTGTGTGGAGTTTGCAAGTTCTCCCTGTGTCTGCGTGGGTTTCCTCCGGGTGCTCCGGTTTCCTCCCACAAGCCAAAAGACTTGCAGGTTGATAGGTAAATTGGCCATTATAAATTGTCACTAGTATAGGTAGGTGGTAGGGAAATATAGGGACAGGTGGGGATGTTTGGTAGGAATATGGGATTAGTGTAGGATTAGTATAAATGGGTGGTTGATGTTCGGCACAGACTCGGTGGGTCGAAGGGCCTGTTTCAGTGCTGTATCTCTAATCTAATCTAATCTAAAACATCACTCCTCATCTCTTGTCTTAAATGGGCGACCCCTTATTTTTAAACAGTGACCCCTAGTTCTAGATTCTCCCATAAGGGGAAACATCCGTTCCACATCCACCCTGTCAAGACCCCTCAGGATCTTATATCTTTCAATTAAGTCGCCTCTTACTCTTCTAAATTGTAGCCAATACGAGCCTAGCCTGTCCAACCTTTCCTCATAAGACAGCCCACCCATTCCAAGTATTAGTCTAGTAAACCTGTGTACTGCCTCCAACGCATTTACATCCTTTCTTAAATAAGAAGACCAGTACTGTCCACAGTATTCCAGATGTGGTCTCACCAATGCCCTGTATAGCTGAAGCATAACCTCCCTACTTTTGTATTCAATTCCCCCCGCGATAAACTATTACATTCTATTAGCTTTCCTAATTACTTGCTGTACCTGCATACTAACCTTTTGCGATTCATGCACTAAGACACCCAGATCTCTCTGCATCTCAGAGCTCTGCAATCTCTCACCATTTAAATAATGTGCTTTTTTATTCTTCCTGCCAAAGTGGACAATTTCCCACTTTCCCACATTATACTCCATTTATGAGGTCTTTGCCCACTCACTTAACCTATCTATATCCCTTTGTAGCCCCCTTATGTCCTCTTCACAAGTTACTTTCCGACTTATGTTTGTGTCATCAGCAAATTTAGCAACCATACCTTCGGTCCTTTCATCGAAGTCATTTATATAAATTGTAAAAAGTTGAGACCCCAGCACAGATCCCTGTGGCACACCACTTGTTACATCTCGCCAACCAGAAAATGGCCCATTTATGCCTACTCTCTGTTTCCTGTTAGCTAGCCAATCTTCTATCCATGTCAATATGTTACCCCCTACACCATGAGCTTTTATTTTCTGCAATAACCTTTGACATGGCACCTTATCAAATGCCTTATAGAAATCTAAGTACAATACATCCACTGGTTCCCCTTTATCCACAGCACATGTAACTCCATCAAAGAACTCCAATAAATTGGTTAAACATGATTTCCCTTTCAGAAAACCATGTTGACTCTGCCTGATTACCTTGATTTTTTCTAAGTGCCCTTCTATAACATCTTTAATAATAGCTTCTAACATTTTGTCTAAGATAGATGTTAAGCTAACTGGCTGTAGTTTCCTGCTTTCTGTCTTCCTCCCTTTTTGAATGAAGGAGTTACATTCGCTATTTTCCAATCTAACGGAACCTTCCCTGAATCTAGGGAATTTTGGAAAATTAAAACTCATGCATCAATTATCTCACTAGCCACTTCTTTTAACGCCCTAGGATGAAGTCCATCAGGACCCGGGGACTTGTCAGCCCGCAGCTCCAACAATTTGTTCAGTACCACTTCCCCGGTGATTGTAATTTTCTTGAGTTCCTCCCTCCCTTCCATTTCCTGACTTACAGCTAATACTGGGATGTTACTTGTATCCTCAATAGTGAAGACCGATACAAAATATCTGTTGGACCAACACTCACTTTGTTCACGCTTTTTAAAAAATATCTATAGAAAGTCTTACTGCCTGCCTTTATATTTCTAGCTAGCTTTCTCTCGTACTCTTATCTTCCTTATCAATCTTTTAGTCATTCTTTGCTGTTTTTTATATTCTGTCCAATCTTCTGGACCTGCCTCCCATTTTTGCACAATTATAGGCTTTTTCGTTAAGTTTGATACTATCTTTAACTATTTTAGTTAACCACGGATGGCGGGTCCCACCCTTGGAATTTTTCTTTCTCGTTGAAATGTATCAATTCTGTGTATTCTGAAATATCCCCTTAAATGTCTGCCACTGCTTCTCTATTGGCCTATCCCTTAACCTAATTTGCCAGATAATTTTAGCTAGCTCTGCTTTCATGCCCTCATAATTGCCTTTATTTAAGTTTAAAATACTAGTCTTTGACCCACTCTTCTCTCTCTCAAACTGAATGTAAAATTCAATAATATTATGATTGCTGCTACCTAGGGGCGTCTTAACTATGAGGTCATTAATTAATCCTATCCCGTTGCACAATACCAGGTCTAGTAAAGCCTGCTCTCTGGTTGGCTCCAGAACGTACTGTTCCAAGAAATTATCCCGAAAACATTCTATGTACTCCTCATCTAGGCTACCTCTGCCCATCTGATTTTTCCAGTCTATATGTAGATTAAAATCCCCCATAATTATCGCTGTAACTTTCTGACAAGCTGCCATTATTTCTTCCTTTATACCCCGTCCTACAGTGTGGTTAATGTTAGGTGGCCTGTACACCACACCCACAAGTGACTTCTTGCCTTTATAATTTCTCATCTCTACCCAAACTGCTTCTACATCCTGGTCTCCTCAACTTAGGTCATCCCTCTCTATTGTGCTAATACCATAATTAATTAACAGAGCTACCCCCCTCACCGCCCCCCCCCCCCCCCCACCCACCCTCCTCCACCTTTTCCTAGCTTCCTGTCCTTAAATGCCATGTACCCTTCAATATTCAGGTCCCAATCTATGACGAGCTGCAGCCATGTTTCTGTAATGGCTATCAGATCGTACTTATTTATTTCTATTTGCGCTCTCAGTTCATCTGTTTTCTTTTAATGCTACGTGCATTCAGATACCGAACCTCCAGCTTTATCTGTTGATTTACTCTTAGATTTGTACGCTCTGTCCCTTCCTGTCACAATCTGTTTATCATTTCCCAGATTAATACCTTTCTCTCTTGCCTTGATTGACCATATCTTCTCAAATTTGACCCCTTGCCCCCACTATTCAGTTTAAAATCCTCTCAACGTCCCTAGATATGCAGCACGCTAGAACACCAGCATGGTTCAGGTGTAGACCGTCCCAACGGCATAGCCACCACTTTCCCCAGTACTGGTGCCAGTGCCCCACGAACTGGAACCCACTTCTCCGACACCAGTCTTTGAGCCACGCATTAATTTCTCTAATCTTATTTGCCCTAAGCCAATTTGCACGTGGCTCAGGTAGTAATCCAGAGATTATTACATTTGAGGTTCTGCTTAATTTGGTGCTTCTTTCCTTGTCCTGCCTATGTTGGTACCTTCACGGACTACGATGATTGGATCCTCCCCCTCCCACTGTAAGTTCCTGTCCAGCATTGAGCAGATGTCCTGAACCCTGACACCGGGCAGGCAACATAGCCGTCTGGACTCTCGCTCTTTGCTACAGAGAACAGTGTCAATCCCCCTAACTATACTGTCTCCTACTACCACTACATTCCTTTCTTCTCCTTCCACTTGAATGATTCCCTCTACAATGGTGCCATGGTCAGGTAGCTCATCCACCCTGCAGCCCCCACTCTCATCCAAACAAGCTGAAAGAACCTCAGACCTATCTGGACAATCGCAAAGATGAAGCTCCTGCGATCCTGCCCTCTGGGTCCCCTTAACCTGCCTCAGGTGCAGCCACACTCCTGTCCCTGACCATTGGCCTATCCTAAGGAGTGTGGCCGCCTCCTGGTACAAAATGTCCAGGTAACTTTCCCCCTCCCTGATGTGTCGCCGTGTCTCCAGCTCAGACTCCAGTTCAATGACTCTGAGCCGAAGCTCCTCGAGCTGCAAACACTTACTGCAGACGTGTTTGCCCTGGATCACACTGGCATATCTCTCTCTGTCTCTGTCTCTCTCTCTTCTACCCCCCCCCCCCCCCCCCCCCCCCCCGGTTTGCTCGTGTGCCGCTGTCTCTCCTCTTGTGCCACGCTGTCTCATTTCTCTCTCTTCATTACACCCACTGATATTCCCACAAATGCAGTCAGAACATGGTGGGGGTGGGTGGTGAAATCAGCACGCAAAGTGTTGTTTCCAAGTGCTGAGCTGTGGTTTGTAACTCGCTGGCTTCTCTGCTTTTTTTCCCCCTTCCCAGGTTTGGAAGGATGGGAGTCGAGGACAGTGATCTCAGACAGAGCCCATATAGGTGAGTTAGTATAATTGTGTTTGAGACCTGGGCAGGAAACCCATTATGTGGGATTTGCTCCCTTCAGGTCCCCCAAATTGAGTTGAGTGCAGAGCTTTCATAGATAAAAATATTCTCTTGAATTTCATTGCATTTCCACCAGTTTATTCCCCCCCCCCGACCCCCTGTCTCTATGTGCCAGCGTGTCCCAGAGGTTGTCCCTCTGTCTCTCACCTCTCTCTGTATCCGTGTGTATATATTCTTTCACATGTCGCCTACTTCCTGCAGGAAGTGTCACCAGCTGCAGAAGCTTGAGCTCCGGGTTTCGCAACTCGAGCGGCAGCAGGAATCACCGTTGTGCATCCACAAGGCAGAGGATTACGTGGATAGCATGTTTAGGGAGGTGGTCACACGGCAGGTTTGGAGCACGCAGGCAGAGAGGGAATGGGTGACTGCCAGGCAGTCTAGGAGAACCAGGTAGGCACTGCAGGAGTCCCCTGAGTCCATCTTGCTTGCTAATCGGTTTTCCATTTTGGATACTGGTGAGAGCAATCGGTCCTCGGGGGAGTGCAGTCAGATCAAAGTCCGTGGCACCACTGGTGGCTCAGCTGCACAGGAGGGGAGGTTAAAGAGGCATAGTGATAGGGGATCAGACAGGCGTTTCTGTGGCAGTAAATGTGACTCCAGGATGGTGTGTGCCTCCATGGTGCCAGGGTTAAGGATGTCACTGAGCGGCTGCAGGACATCCTTTGGGGGAGGGTGAACAGCCAGAGGTCGTGGTCCACATTGGCACCAATGACATAAGTAGGAAGAGGGATGAGGTCCTGAAAGCAGAGTTGAGGCAGATAGGAAGGAAATTAAAAAGTAGGACCTCCGAAGCAGTAATCTCAGGATTACTCCTCGTTCCACGTGCTAGTGAGCGTAATAGGAGGATTAATTGAACATGTGTCTGGAAAATTGGTGCAGGAGGGAGAGCATCAGATTTCTGAGACATTGGGAGCAGTTCTGGGGCAGGTGGGACCTGTGCAAGATGGACGGGCTACACCTTTACAGGACTGGAACTAATATCCTTGCAGGGAGATTTGCTAGTCCTTTTGGGGAGGGTTTAAACTAGCTTGTCAGGGGGATGGGAACCTGAGGGGTAGCTCAAAATAGAAGGCAGGCGAAACAAAAGCAAGTATCAACTAGGCTTAGAATGCAGAATAATGTCAAGAAGGCAGGTTTTTTTTATTCATTCATGGGATGCTGGCCATTTATTTATTTTTTAAATATTTCCAAAATATACTTTATTCATAGAAATCTGTAAAAAATACATTACCAAACAGTTTCAAACAGCACCAAGTCAAAAAATACAAACCGTGCAAGGGTGATCAGTTTCCTTCAATACAATCATGAGTTGCCTCACAACCCTTCCATTTCATTGTCATGCCAGATACATTTTTACATTTTACAACACACAAAATTTTCCCGATACAGTTCGAGGGGTTTCCCATGGATCCAGCCCCTCAGTTCAGCTTGGTGGGGGGACCTTATACTGTGGTCTTTCCCCATTGAGCCTTTGCTGCGGCTGCCCCGAGCTTTAGTGCGTCCCCTCAGCACGTAGTCCTGGACCTTGGAATGTGCCAGTCTGCAACATTCGGTCGTGGACAACTCTTTGCGCTGGAAGACCAGCAAGTTTCGGGCAGACCAAAGGGCGTCTTTCACCGAATTGATAGTCCTCCAGCAGCAGTTGATGTTTGTCTCGGTGTGTGTCCCTGGGAACAGCCCGCAGAGCACAGACTCCTGTGTTACAGAGCTGCTTCGGATGACGAAAACCACTGCCAGGCCAGCATTCATTGCCCATCCCTAATTGCCCTTGAGAAGGTGGTGGTGAGCTGCTTTCTTGAACCGCTGCAGTCCATGTGGGGTAGGTACACCCACAGTGCAATCGGTTAGATACAACTGAGTGGCTTGCTAGGCCATTTCAGAGGGCATGTAAGAGTCAACCACATTGCTGTGGGTCTGGAGTCACATGTAGGCCAGACCAGGTAAGGACAGCAGATTTCCTTCCCTAAAGGACATTAGTGAATCAGATGGGTTTTTACAACAATCGACAATGGTTTCAGGGCCATCATTAGACTAGCTTTTTAATTCCAGATTTATTAATTGAATTCAAATTCCACCTTCTGCTGTGGTGGGATTTGATGCCATGTCCCCAGAGCAATACTCTGGGTTACTAGTCCAGTGACAATACCACTACGCCACGGCCTCCCCATTTACTCTACTAGAATGCATGCAGCATTCACAACAAGGTAGATGATTTAAAGGCCCAAATAGAGGTAAATGGGTATGATCTAATTGCCAATTTCGGAAACCTGGCTACAGGGTGACCAAGACTGGGAACTGAATATGCAAGGATATTTGACATTTAGGAAGGACAGGCAAAAAGGAAAAGGAGGTGGTGTTGCGCTGATAATAAGGGATGGGATCAGTACATTAGTAAGGGAGGATCTCAGATCGGAAAAACAAAATGTGGAATTTGTTTGGGTGGAGCTGAGAAACAGCAAGGGGCAGCAAACATTGGTAGGAATTGTTATAGGCCACCAAGCAGTAGTAGTACTGTGGGGCACCGTATTAATCAGGAGATTAGAGAAGCATGTAGCATGGGTAATGCACTAATCATGGGTGATTTCAATCTGCATATAGACTGGGTAAATCTAATGAGCACTAATGCTGTGGAGGACGAGTTTCTGGAGTGCGTTAGGGATGGTTTTCTAGAGTAGTATGTTGAGGATCCGACTAGAGAACAGGCTATTTTTGATCTAGTATTATGTAATGAGAAAGGGCTAATTAATCTTGTTGTAAAAGAACGTTTAGGGATGAGTGACCATAATATGATAGAATTTTACATTATGTTTGAAAGTGAGGTAGTTCAATCTGAAGCCAGGGTGTTCAATTTGAACAAAGGAAGTTATGAAGGGCATAAAGTACAGCATAAATTCACCAGGATAATGCCTGTGATGGTAAACTGTAGTTAGGTTGGTGGAGTTGTGGATAGTGATGAGGATTGTCAGAGGATACAGCAGGATATAGATCGGTTGGAGACTTGGGCAGGGAAATGGCAGATGGAGTTTAATCCGGACAAATGTGAGGTAATGCATTTTAGAAGGTCTAATACAGGTGGGAAGTATGCAGTAAATGGCAGAACCCTTAGGAGTATTGACAGGCAGAGAGATCTGGGCGTACAGGTCCGCAGATCACTGAAAGTTGCAATGCAGGTGGATAAGGTAGTCAAGAAGGCATACGGCATGTTTGCCTTCATCGGTCGGGGTATAGTGTATAAAAATTGGCAAGTCATGTTGCAGCTGTACAGAACTTTAGTTAGGCCACACTTAGAATATTGCGTGCAATTCTGGTCGCCACACTACCAGAAGGATGTGGCGGCTTTGGAGAGGGTACAGAAGAGGTTTACCAGGATGTTGCCTGGTCTGGAGGGCATTAGCAATGAGGAGAGGTTGGATAAACTCGGATTGTTTTCACTGGAATGACAGAGGTGGAGGGGCGACATGATAGAGGTTTACAAAGTTATGAACGGCATGGACAGAGTGGATAGTCAGAAGCTTTTTCCCAGGGTGGAAGAGTCAGTTACTAGGGGACATAGGTTTAAGGTGAGAGGGGCAAAGTTTAGAGGGGATGTGCGAGGCAAGTTCTTTACACAGAGGGTGGTGAGTGCCTGGAACTTGCTGCCGGGGGAGGTGGTGGAAGCAGGTATGATAGAGACGTTTAAGAGGCATCTTGACAAATACATGAATAGGAAGGGAATAGAGGGATACGGACCCCGGAAGTGCAGAAGGTTTTAGTTTAGGCAGGCATCAAGATCGGCGCAGGCTTGGAGGGCCGAATGGCCTGTTCCTGTGCTAAACTGTTCTTTGTTCTTTATGCCGGAGACTTGAAAATTCTGGGAATACGTCCGCTGTGGAAGGGAAGGCTATCAGGAATATCACAACAGGAGGGGGCCATTCAGCCCCTCGAGCCTGTTCCACCATTCAGCGAGATCGTGACAGATCACTACCTTAACTCCATTGGCCCGTCCAGGTTCCGTAAGCCTTCGCGAAAATCTGTAGATCTCAATTTGAAATTTTCAATTGAGCCCTAATTTCTTCAGGGGAAGAGAGTGCCAGATTTCCACTCCCCTTTGTGTGAAGAAGTGCTGAACGGCCTGGCAATAATTTTAAGATTACGCCCTCTAACTTCCGACAGAAATTTTTAAAACTATAAAAGCGTTTGATAGAGTTTAATGAGTGCCTTGTTAGAGGCTGTAAAGATTACGAAAGGGTTTTGATAGGGTAGACGTAGAAAAGGTGTTTCCACTTGTGGGCGAGACAGATCTAGGGGGCCATCAATATAAGAGTCACTAATAAATCCAATGGGGAATTCAGGAGAAACTCCTTTCCCCAGAGAGTGGGGAGAATGTGGAACTCGCTACCACGGGGAGTGGTCGAGGTGAATAGTATCGATGCATTTAAGGGGAAGCTGGACAAACACATGAGGGAGAAAGGAATAGAAGGAGATGGTGATGGGGGGAGATGAAGAGGAGGTGGGGGGAGGCTCGTGTGGAGCAGAAACACCAGCACGGAGCAGATGGGCCGAATGGCCTGTTTCAGTGTTGGTAATTCTGCGTGATAAATGTCTTTGACCGTTCTCCTCTTGTTTTCAGTGTTTGATTTCCACCAGGCAGTGGATGGTTTGCAGGAGCAGCAGCGGCAGGAACAGGCTGGCAAAAAGTGAGTGCGCAGACGTCTGCAGCCCTTGTAGCCGGGAAGCGTTTAACCTGTCGTGCTGTTTAGGGGGCTGGAGTTTAGAGTAGGGCAGCTGGCTTCGGCCTGTTCTAAACTCCTCTTCTTTCTCTTTTTGTTGTTGTTCCTTTCCCCGCCAGCCTGGGAACCACGAAGAAAGGAATCGGGCCTGTGTACGCCTCGAAGGCCTCCCGCACCGGCCTCCGGATCTGCGACCTCCTGTCGGACTTCGAGGAGTTCTCAAAGCGGTAAGGGGGAAGGAGGGGACCGTAAAGAGGCCGCGCTCGCTCCCCCCGTCTTGCTGCGGGAAAGACGGGACAGGAAAGGGTCCATTGACCGCGCCCCGCAATCGTAATGGTCAGAGGATTGTTGCTGGATGATTCCTTCCCCCCCCTCCGCCCCTCCTACAGCCAATGTCATCTCCTGTGAGAGGCAAGAAACTGGAGAGTTTGCAGATTCAAAAGGGTGTTTACAGCAATTTAAAAAAAAACCCTGTGTGATCTTGTTTGCAGTCTCTTCTGTTAATCTATCTGGTCCAGAAACGGATTAAACCAAGTTGTTATCTAGGCTGTCGCTCCAACCCAGTGCTGAGGGGACGCTGAATTACCAAGAGAGGGGGTGCTGTTAAACTGAGGCCCCCACCAACACCGCCCCCCCACCCCATCTCCCTGCTGGGCTGGAAGTTAAAGCTATTTAAAAGAACGGCAGAGTTTCTCTCAGCCGCACCGAGGCCAATGTGCCTTCCTCAACCAAGAACAACACCCTTTGACCGGTCATTCATCGCATCGCTGTTGATGGGGTCCTGCTGTGTGCGACATGGCCACCCCCTTCTCCAACATAAGTCACCCCACTTCAGAAGTAACTCACTGTATGTAAATTGCTGAGAGACATCGGTAAGAGGTGTGTTATCTACTTATGTGGCCGGGTGTCAAATTCCTCTCGGTAACACTCTCTCGTGAAACACCTTACAATATTTTACTTTGTTAAAGGCGCAATATAAAAGCAAGTTGTTACGGTGTGATTAATTCCTTTCTGTCTCTCTCCCTCCAGCTTTAGAGTGCTTGCCAATCAGTACAAAGCTATGTACCCAATGCTGAACATAGACATCGAAGGCGAGTTGGAAAAATTGAAGGTAAGGGTAACGTAGATTGTAGTCTGCCTACCGAGAAATGGACGCTTGCTCTCTGACAGTTCCTGTACCCACCGTAGGCCTCTTTTTTTTTTTTAAGCTTCTGTGTGCTCCTTCTTTTCTCCCCACCCATCTCTTCACCTGGTTACAGAACCTGCAGCCGCCTGGGTCCTACCCTCTGGACTTCCCTCCCTGGAGCACTTCTGCCTTGCGACTTCTCTGCAGGTGATTCCGTGGTTAAATTGGGAGCAGAAAAGGATTCGATACAGGAGAAAGGGAGGGAATGTTTCCTTTGGTGGGGCAATCGAGAATGAAGGTGGGGGGGTGGTGGGTGCGACGGTGGGGGGGAGGCTGTGGGAGTAATCTTCAAATAGGAGCCAGGCCATTTGAGGATAATCGAGACAGCTCGGGTAAGAGTATCAAATATCAGCCAGTGCTGTTTAGAGCAGGTTCAGGCCACTGTTTGTTTACACACCTCTGCATCCTCTTCAGGGATACTCTGAGCGTGTCCGGCCTCTGGTGAAAGATGGTGTCTACTTCATGTACAAGGCCCTGCACGGACCGCCCAGAAAGATTCTCGTGGAGGGCGCCAACGCCACGCTTCTGGACATCGATTTTGGTAAGAACTGGCTGTGTCGAAAACCGACAGCCCCCCTTAACAGAGCTCCCACTGCCAGCGTTGCTTGACCATGTTGGACTCACATGAGTAAAAGTGTACTTCACCCGTTCCCATTCCGAGGGTCCCCGCGCAACCCGCCACCAACTGCCCTTCCGTCGTGGGTTTATGTCCCACTCCTCGAGCCCTTACCCCAAGTCCAACACTCCCGTTGTCGACGTTGAGGGAGTGCTGCACTGTCGGAGACTATCTGCGGATAAGACATTAAATCGAGGCCCCACTTGCCCTCTCAAGTGGATGTAAAAGATCCCACGGCCACTATTGGAAGAAGAGCGGGGGGGGGAGGGGGGGGGAGTTCTCCCCGGTGTCCTGGGGCCAATATTTATCCCTCAACCAACATCAGTAAAAACGGATGATCTGGGTCATTATCACATTGCTGTTGTGTGGGATCTTGCTGTGCGTAAATTGGCTGCCGCGTTTCCTACATAACAACAGTGACTGCACTTCAGAAAAAGACGTCGTTGGCTGTGATGCATGTTCCGATGTCCTGAGCTCAGTAAAGGTGCTACAGAAATGCAGCTTTTTCTTTAATGGAGTACGGAGCTTGTGTCCTGAGATAGGAAGATTCAGAACGTCACGGCGCGGGCTTCCTCGGCACAATCACCAGCAATCCACTGCGTTACCCTGGCCGGCGACAAAGGGAGACTTACTGCCTCTGCTGTTGGCTCCACTGTTAATATGTTCAGCTGGCCTGTTCATTACATCCGGTCTGTACGGGGTGTACTGTGATACCAAGCCAGAATTATCCCGGGTTCAGCTGTGAGCTGGTGCTGAGTTAGTTTTTTTTTTTATTTCCAAAATATACTTTATTCATAAAAATCTGTAAAAATTACATTGCCAAACAGTTTCCAAACAGCACCAAAAAATACAAACATTGCAAGGGAGATCAGTTTCCTTCAATACTGTCATGAGTTTCTTCCCAACCCTTCCGTTTCACAATTGTCATGTCAATTACAGTTTTACATTTACAGCAATTGAGAATATTAACGATACAGTTCGAGGGGTTTCCCATGGATCCAGCCCCTCAGTCCAGCTTGGTGGGGGGACCTTACACTGTGGTCTTTCCCCATTGAGCCTTTGCTGCGGCTGCCCCAAGCTTTAGTGCGTCCCTCAGCACGTAGTCCTGGACCTTGGAATGTGCCAGTCTGCAACATTCGGCGGTGGACAACTCTTTGCGCTGGAAGACCAGCAAGTTTCGGGCAGACCAAAGGGCGTCTTTCACCGAGTTGATAGTCCTCCAGCAGCAGTTGATGTTTGTCTCGGTGTGCGTCCCTGGGAACAGCCCGTAGAGAACAGACTCCTGTGTTACAGAGCTGCTTGGGATGAACCTCGACAAAAACCACTGCATCTCTTTCCACACCTGCTTTGCAAAGGCACATTCCAGGAGGAGGTGGGCGACCGTCTCTTCCCCACCACAGCTAACGCGGGGGCACTGTGCGGAGGGGGCGAGACTTCGGGTGTGCATGAAGGATCTGATGGGGAGGGCCCTTCTCACCACCAGCCAAGCTACATCTTGGTGCTTGTTTGAAAGTTCTGGTGATGAGGCATTCCGCCAAATGACTTTGACGGTCTGCTCGGGGAACCATCCGACAGGATCCACCGTTTCCTTTTCCCGTATGGCCTTGAGGACATTCCGTGCAGACCACTGCCTGATGGACCGGTGGTCAAAGGTGTTTTTCCGCAGAAACTGCTCCACGAAGGATAGGTGGTACGGCGCCGCCCAAGTGCATGGTGCGTTCCGCGGCAATGTGACCAGGCCCATCCTTCGCAACACCGGGGACAGATAGAACCTCAGCACGTAGTGACACTTGGAGTTTGCGTACTGGGGATCTACACACAGCTTGATGCAGCCGCACACGAAGGTGGTCATCAGGATGAGGGCCACGTTGGGTACATTTTTCCCGCCCTTGTCCAGAGATTTGAACATCGTGTCCCTCCAGACCCGGTCCATTTTAGATCCCCAGACGAAGCGGAAAATGGCTCGGGTGACTGCCACGGCGCAGGAGTGGGGTATGGGCCAGACCTGCGCCACGTAGAGCAACAACGTGAGCGCCTCGCACCTGATGACCAGGTTCTTACCCACAATGGAGAGAGATCGCTGCCCCCACATGCCCAACTTTTGTCGTACCTTGGCTACTCGCTCCTCCCATGTTTTGGTGCATGCCCCGGCCCTTCCGAACCATATCCCCAGCACCTTCAGGTAATCTGACCTGACGGTGAAGGGGACAAAGGATCGGTCAGCCCAGTTCCCAAAGAACATGGCCTCGCTCTTGCCGTGGTTAACTTTGGCTCCCGAGGCCAGTTCGAACTGGTCGCAGATGCTCATCAGTCTGCGCACGGACAGCGGATCCGAGCAGAAGACGGCGACGTCATCCATGTACAGGGAGGTTTTAACCTGAGTGCCTCCACTGCCTGAGTTAGTTGTCTCAATGAGGAATTGGGGTGGGGTGGGGGGTGGGGGGCAGGGGGAAACCAGCCAGGGACACGATTGGACTGGGCTGTGATGCCCCTCACTGTCAAACAGTCTGCTGGCTCCCACAATCGAGGCTACTTGGGTGAGGCGCTGGAGCAGCAAAAAAAAAAAATCCTTTCACCTCACTTTTCGTAGAATCAATTGGCAGTGAGTGTTAATCTCCAGAAAGCTGGTTCTGGAAGGGTAATGCTGGAGCCTATCTTTACTCAGTTTCACATTTATTGTGCAGAGTAAAAGGATTACAAACATGTTGCTCCTCACTCAAAACCCTCCACCAATCTCTAAGTGTCTGCTTATAAGTGCTCAAGTAAGACCCCAATTAACACCCTCCACCGACATATAATCAAACCATTGATGCACAATTAACAGATTAATACCCGGCGAGGCCCTTCGGCCCATCATGTGTTTGCTGGCTCTGTTAGCGGGAGGTACGATAACGGCTGAACGCGGACTGAAATAGCAGCCCGGCTCGGACTTACTTTCTGAAGCTTTCAGGAGGGATCTGCGTGTGTAGAGGGGAGGGTTTGAGTTGCGTTTACCTCGCGCCTCATCTCGAGGGCTGACGGAACTGGGCTGATCCTAGAGCACGGGGTAACCCGTTTCGGCTGAAGGGCAGGAGCCGCGTGAGGTTCTCTCAGTCTGTCCATGTTCTATTCCAGGTACCTACCCTTTTGTGACCTCCTCAAACTGCACAGTGGGGGGCGTGTGCACGGGACTGGGGATCCCCCCTCGCAACATTGGCAAGGTGTACGGTGTGGTGAAAGCCTACACTACCAGGGTCGGAGTCGGTGCCTTCCCCACGGAACAGAGCAACGTGAGTACGATTGCCCTGGAGAGCAGGGAAAGCTCGTGTCTGCTGCCAGCTTTATCAAAACGCTGCGCGTCTTCCTACTCATTTTCCGTATCGCGTCAGTGGATTGCCCCTCCCCCCCCCCCCCCCCCCAACACCACCGTCCCCCACCTTCACTGTGCTGCGTCTTGTTTCCAGGAGCTGGGGGAGCTGTTGCAGAAGCGGGGCCGGGAGCTTGGCGTGACCACAGGCCGCAGGAGGCGATGTGGCTGGCTGGACCTGGTGTTGGTGAAATACGCTCACATGATTAACGGCTTCACAGCGTGAGTACTCGGGCGGGGAGCGTTGCTAACCTGGCTCACTAACTGAGCAGCACCCTGTGCTCACTTCTATCCTGTCCCCACCCCATCCCCTGCCCCCAGTTCGACCCGTGAGGGAACACATTCCAGCTCCCCATTGCCCACTGACAGACTGTCTGTCTCTCTACTTCCCTCCCTCCCCTGTCTTCTCCTTACACTGTATCCTCCCTATCTCTGTCACCTCCTCCAGCCCCTACAACCCTCCGAGATCTCTGTGCTCCTGCAATTCCAGCCTCTTGTCCATCCCCCGATTCCCATCGCTCCACCATTGGCGGCCGTGCCTTCAGCTGCCTGGGGGCCCTAAGCTGTGGAATTCCCTCCCTAAACCTCTCCGCCTCTCTCTCTCCTCCTTTAAGACGCTCCTTAAAACCGACCTCTTTGACCGAGCTTTTGGTCGCCTGTCCCTAATATCTCCTGATGTGGCTCGGGGTCAAATTCTGTCTGATAACAATCCTGTGAAGTTTTATTATGTTAAAGATGTTATAAGTTGCTGAGGGCGGGATAAGGGGAGATTGAGGCCGTTAAGGAGCATTCTGATGTGATTTTTATTCACCACAGGCTGGCTTTGACTAAACTGGACATTCTGGACACATTGGAAGAGATAAAGGTTGGCGTTGGATACAAACTGGAGGGAAAAACTATCCCTTACTTTCCAGGTTGGTGCTGGGGATGGTGATTAAGGCGCCTTCCATTTTTTTTTTATTATTACATCCAGGATTTTTTTCTCAGCGTTTTGTAAATCTTGTTCCATTTTTAAAAAAAAACAGAAACTCAGTTTCTTCCCCCTGCAGTGGGAAGAGATTTGGGAAGAGGCAGAAAGCTTTGTGCTGTTGTTTGTATATGTGTCTGTGTCCGTCCCCCAATCCCCCAAGGTGTGACATGCCCTCACTGACCCCCGGCTTTATTTTCTCCAGCCAATCAGGAGGTGCTACATAAAGTCCAGGTGACGTACGTGACTCTGCCGGGGTGGAACAGGAGCACTGAGGGCGTCCGGACTCCGGACGAGCTGCCGGAGAACGCCAGGAAATACGTGCAGTTCATCGAGGAGCACGTCGGGGTGCGGAGTGAGTATGGGGCGACAGTGCTGCAGTTGATCACTGAGACGTTACCCCCCTGCCCGTATGGGGGTGGGGGGGTGCGGTGGGGGAGGGGGTAATCCACACGGAGGTGAAGTCGATGGAGTGGGAGATTGGCGACGCACTCGAATTTAAATCAGGCCGGCGCTTATTCTGCCCACGTCTGGGGAAATCGGAAGGTTTGCGCATCTACTCACGCTGTGCCGTCACTTCTCCCTTGCAGTTAAGTGGATTGGGATCGGCCAGTCCCGGGAATGCATGATCCAGCTGTTCTGAAGACGTTTGGAATCGCAGAGAGAGAGAGAGAGAGCCAACTGCCCCCGCTGACCCACCATTAGGATGCCGAGTTCCTGCTTCTGCCAAGAACCTGGTCCTGCCTCCTCTATCTGCCCAGTGAACCAGTGTCGGTGAAAGGTTCTCCCTGAACTCTCTACATCTCAGTGTTATTTTTGTACCAGCCTACACGTGTCTAGGAGAAGTGTAAGATGTCCACCAAACCATTCCTGTGTTTCACCGAGGAGGGGTGGGGTGGGAGGGAGAGAGAGAGAGACTCCCTGCACGACTATCTTTATCTTTTTAAAAAAATTGTCAATTTTTAAAATAATCAAAGTAAGCTTCTTGGGAGCGTCTTTAGATTTCACAATCAAAATGTGTGCACAAGTGCGGAGAAAATATTGGTGGATCTGCTGCATCCAGTGAATTGCTGAGTGATACTGGGGTCCCAGGTTTGTTACCTGTGTTAGCTTATCTGGTTCAGTCGGCAGCGACTGGAATTAACCTCATTTCACCGTCCCACCGCCCTGTGTTAGGGAGGGAATAAGTCATCCAGGGTTCTTGCCCCCCCCCACCGGATCCCTATCCAGTGACACAGTGCTGGAAAGTGTGTGGTTTGGGGGGAGCATCAAGTGAGGAGTGTATTGGGACGGGTGTGATGCAGTCCACAGTGGAAGAGCCTGCCAACCCTCATTCTCTGGGTGAGGGACCTCTACACACTCCCTGGTGCCATTCCCTCCCCTCATCCTAACCCCCGTGCCAGACGGTGAGCAGGTTACCTCGGCCCCAGGGTTGGCCTCTGCAGCCATTCCTTGTGCCCCTTTTCCGCCAGCTCTCGACACCTGAAGGGATCTGAATCTTTGACTCGGGGGGTGGGGGGGGGTCTCCTGCCGCAGTGGTTCTCAAAACTGGGGTCTGTAGAGACCTTCTAGGGGTCCGCGGGATAATGTGGAAGTGCGAAGATGGGAGTGGAGTGCGCATCTGCTGCATGCAGCGCAGGGTGGGTTAGCTGCATGGAAAGTGTGGCATAGAAGTAAATATTTGTCTTAAAAGCATTATAAGGATACTCTTGACATCATTATGTATATTTATTATCATTTCGATGGGGGCCCTTGATTGCTAATTCATTTGAAAAGAAGTTTTTCATCCAAAAATGTTTGAGAACCACTGTTCTCCCAGATGGAACTGCAGGGTCAGGTACAGGCAGAATCATATCGAAACCTATCTGCCTCGCTCCCTTCCCCCCCCCATTCTCTTTAGACCTATCGCTGGGGTTGGCGGGGGAGGTCACCGTTACTGATCTGATCTGTGTCCGGCTCCTTCGATCAGGTGCCATCAACAAACTGCATTTATATAGCACCCTTAATGTAGTAAAATACCCCTCAAGGTCCCCACTTCAGGGGAGCATTATCAGACAAAATTTGACCCCGAGCCACCTAAGGAGATATGAGGGACAGGTGACCGAACGCTTGGTCAAAAGGGGCGGTTTTAAGGAGCGTCTTAAAGGTTGAGGGAGAGGCGTTGAGGGAGAGGCGGTGAGGTTGAGGGAGAGAATTCCAGAGTTTAAGGCCCCGGGGCCTGTGGTGCCCAAAATGAGTGCACTTGAAATTGAGGTGGGGGGGAGGAGGGGGGGGGGGTGGTTTGGCGTTTGTGAGATATGTAGTGGTTAAGGCAGCACTCGAAAATTGTCCCTTACACGTGAGGTCCTTCTGCTTTTCCAAGACTTTGTACTACTGAAGACTGATTTTTATATTTGATGAATGTTTCGATGTAAAATAGCTCCGTGGGTGGCTGAGTGTGTCCAGGGGATGGTTTGAGTTGTATGACTGTTTCTAAAACTCCTCCTAATATTATCTATGCACTGAGATGTAATAAAATAATTGATAACTTCCATTAAATCTTCTGAGGCCTTTTTTTTTTAAATCATAGAACCACAGAAAAAGTACAGCACAGAAAGAGGCCATTCAGCCCATCGTGTCTGCAGCGGCCGAAAAAACTACCCGCCCAAACTTATCCCACCTTCCAGCACCTGGTCCATAGCCCCACAGGTTACAGCATTTCAGGTACCTTATAAAAGAATTGAGGGTTTCTGCCTCCACCATCGTTCCTGGTAGTTAATTCCAGACACTCCCCACCCTCTGGGTGAAAATGTTTTTCCTCATGGCCCCTGGTAACTGACCTCTCTGGATGTCCTTTCTGTAATGTGGTGACCAGAACTGTACACAATACTCCAGCTGTGGGCTAATCAGCGTTTTATACAGTTCCAGCATCACATCCCTGCTTTTGTATTCTATACCTCTACCAATAAAGGAAAGCATTCCATATGCCTTCTTCACCACTCTATCCACCTGTCCTGCCACCTTCAGGGACCTGTGGACATTCACTCCAAGGTCTCACACTTCTTCTACCCCTCTCAATATCCTCCCGTTTATTGTGTATTCCCTCACTTTATTTGCCCTCCCCAAATGCGATACCTCACACTTCTCTGGATTGAATTCCATCTGCCACCTGTAGGCAAATGTGGTAGGGAGTTTTGCACACAGCAAGATCCCGCAAACGAGATGCATGACCCATTAACCTGCT
This sequence comes from Heterodontus francisci, assembly GCF_036365525.1. Taxonomy (NCBI): domain Eukaryota; kingdom Metazoa; phylum Chordata; class Chondrichthyes; order Heterodontiformes; family Heterodontidae; genus Heterodontus; species Heterodontus francisci. Next base: position 20,026,092 of record NC_090414.1, on the reverse strand, counting down.
TTTGTTGCCGTTAGTTAAGGGAGGAATGTCGGTCCATCACACTGGGGGGAGCAACCCCTGCTCCTATTTCGCCAATCAAGGACCATCTCCAAAAGCAAATCTTCTGAGCCCACCCCAGGCCCCAGCACATCACCGTGTCCGCCACTGACATCCGAGGCTCTCTGCTGACCAGTAGTCGACCAGCTCTATAACTTAAAAGATCAGCTCAAAGGCTGGGAATTCTGCGGTGAGTAACTCGCCTCCTGACTCCCCAAAGCCTGTCCACCATCTATAAGGCACGAGTCAGGAGTGTGATGGAATACTCTCCACTTGCCTGGATGGGTGCAGCTCCAACAACACTCAAGAAGCTCGACACCATCCAGGTCAAAGCAGCCCACTTGATTGGCACCCCATCCACAAACATTCACTCCCTCCACCACCGATGCACAGTGGCAGCAGTGTGTACCATCTACAAGATGCACTGCAGCAACTCACCAAGGCTCCTTCGACAGCACCTTCCAAACCCGCGACCTCTACCACCTAGAAGGACAAGGGCAGCAGACGCATGGGAACACCACCACCTGCAAGTTCCCCTCCAAGCCACACACCATCCTGACTTGCAACTATATCGCCGTTTCTTCAGGTCAAAATCCTGGAACTTGCTCTCTTGATAGCACTGTGGACAACCCCTTCCATCATATTGCTGATCGAGAGTAGACTGATAGGGTGGTAATTGGCCGGCTTGGATTTGTCCTGCTTTTTGTGCAAGGACATTCTTGGGCAATTTTCCACATTGCCGGGTAGATGCCAGTGTTGTAGCTGTACTGGAACAGCTTGGCTAATTCTGGAGTACAGGTCTTCAGTACTATTGCTGACTGTTGGCTGGACCCATAGCCTTTGCAGTATCCAGTTCTTGATATCATGCAGAATGAATCGGACTGGCTGAAGACTGGCATCAGATGCTGGGAACCTCAAGAGGAGGCCGAGGTGGAGCATCCACTCGGCGCTTCTGGCTGAAAATAGTTGCAAATGCTTCAGCCTTATCTTTTGCACAGATGTTCAGGGCTCCCCCCCCATCATTGAGGATGGGGATATTGCGGAGCCTCCTCCTCCTATTAGTTGTTTAATTGTCTACCACCATTCAGGACTGGATGTGGCAGGACTGCAGAGCTTAGATCTGATCCGTTGGTTGTGGGATCGCTTAGTCCTGTTATCACATGCTGCTCCTGCTGTTTGGCACGCAAGTAGTCCTATGTTGTAGCTTCACCAAGCTGACACCTCAGTTTTAGGTATGCCAGCTGCTGCTCCTGGCATGCTCTCCTGCATTCTTCATTGAACCAGGGTTGGTCCCCTGGCTTGATGGTAATGGTGGAGTGGGGGATATGCCATGCCTTGAGGTTACACGATTGTTGCTGAATACAATTCTGCTGATGGCCCAGTGTCTCATGGATTCCCAGTTTTGAGTTGCTAGATTTGTTTGAAATCTATCCCATTTAGCACGGTGGTAGTGCCACACAACACAATGGAGGGTATCTTCAATGTGAAGGCGGGACTTCATCTCCACAAGGACTGTACAGTGGTCATTCCTGCCGATACTGTCCTGGACAGATGCAGCTGTGTGGAGGACGATGTCAAGCAGGTTTTTCCATCTTGTTGGTTCCCTCACCACCTGCCGCAGACCCAGTCTAGCAACTATGTCCTTTTAGGATTCGGCCAGCTCGGTCAGTAGTGGTGCTACCGAGCCACTCTTGGTGATGGACATTGAAGTCCCCCAACCCAGAGTACATTCTGTGCCTTTGCCACCCTCAGTGCTTCCTCCAAGTGGTGTTCAACATGGAGGAGTACTGACTCATCAGCTGAGGGAGGGCAGTAGGTGGTAATCAGCAGGAGGTTTCCTTGCCCATTTTTGACCTGATGCCATGAGACTTCTTGAGGACTCCCAGGGCAACTCCTTCCTGACTGTATACCACCTCTGGTGGGTCTGTCCTGCAGGTGGGACAGGACATACCCGGTGATGGTGGTGTCAGGGACATTGTAAGGTATGATTCTGTCAATATGATGGAAGAGGTGGTGTAGTGGTAATGTTACTGGACTAGGCTAATGCTCTGGGGACGTAGGTTTGAATCCCACCGTGGCAAATGGTGAAATGTCAATTCAATTAATAAATCTGGAATTAAAAGCTAGTCTAATGATGACCATGAAACTATTGATTGTCTGGTTCACTAATGTCCTTACCTGGTCTGGCCTACATGTGACTGCAGATCCACAGCATTGCTGGTTACCAGCAATGTGGGTGACACTTAAATAGCCTAGTGAGCTACCCAGTTGTACTAAACTGCTACAAAGTGCAAGAAAAGCAGTAAAACCGGTTGGACCACCCAGCAGCGACCTACGCCCTGGGAGTGACAGCAGCAAACTCAGTCCTGTCGACCCGAAAACGTCCTCCTTGTTAACATCCGGAGGCTGGTGCCAAAATTGGCACAGCTGTCCCACAGACTAGCCAAGCAACAGCTATTCGACTGTGGGGGGTGTCGCATTGGTACCCGAACCTTGTCCTTGCTTGGGTTTTTTAAAAAAGCCTTGTTTTTTGGGAAGGTGTTGACTAGGTTATTTGCCTCTTGGCTGGAGGGCATTCGTGTGGCTCTTGTAGTATTTAATGGGACATTGTCGGGGAGGGGTTTACTCTGTATCGAACCCTTTTTTTTTCAGCTTTGCTGAAAAGGTTGGTCACAATAAGCTTTTGCCCCGACAGGTCTTTCCTCATGGAAGCCACACACTCCCAGGCACTGATGGTCGTGCACTTTGCTGTATTTTTACTTATAAAAGAAGGATTTTTTGACAAAGCATGGTGAATTTCTCCTCCCTGGTTTGAATCCAGTGGAGGCTAATGAGACAGAAGCATCCTCTACTTACCATTCTTGAGGAGAAATGTGAGGTCTTTTGGGCAGTGCCTCTGGTCCTGGGTCCAACGCACTCCACCGAGGCTCAATCAGCCAGGGCATCGAGAGAGGCCACAGGAAATGTGATAACACCAGCCTGGTGGTGTAGGTTGCTCTTCTGAACACCCTCTATTGATCAGTGTAGAGGGAGCTTTACTCTATATCAAAACCTGTTTTTTTTTTTTCTTTTCTCTTCATTTTTTAAAATAACTTTATTAAAACCAGATAAATAAACCAAAAACTCAAATTAAAATGTAATTCTCGGCGTCGACCATGCACTCCAGTCCCTGCGGTGCCCACCGGTCGCGGAAGGCCTCAAGCGTACCGGCGGACACCACATGCTCTTTTCCCCAGGGACACCCGGACGCGAACGTAACCGCGGAAGAGGGGCAGGCAATCGGGAGTACGGACCTCCCTGACGGCCCGCAGCCTGGACCTGTGAATTGCCACCTTGGCCAGGCCCAGGAGCAGACCGACGAGGAGATCCTCCTCCCGGCCCACGCCCCTCCGCACCGGGTGCCCAAAGATCAGGAGCGTGGGACTGAAGCGCAGCCAGAACTTGAGGAGCAGCCCCTTCAGATACTCAAAGAGGGGCTGCAACCTTGCACACTCTGTACATATGTGGAACACGGACTCGTCCAGGCCGCAGAAAATACAGGCGGCCTGGGAGTCCGTGAACCTATTTAAAAGTCTATTGCACGGGGCTGCTCTGTGCAACACCCTCCACCCCAGGTCCCCGATGTAAAGGGGGAAGACTCCCGCACAGAGAGACCTCCAGCGGGGTTTTCCCCTCGCCGCCAGATGGCAACGCGGACCGCCAGGGCGTGTCCGGCCGACTGACGAGGGCGAGGAAGTGGAGAGTGTGCAGGAGCAGCCCGTACAGGAAACCCCTCTGCGCCGATTGGAATGGCACGGAGGGTAATTCCGAGAGGCGGCTCGTGTTGTGTGGGACCGGCTCCCGAGGAGGGTTTCGGGGCCTGGGTCTGATGAGCAGTTCCGGCTGAGCGGGGGTCAGCTCGGCCGGGAGCGCAGAGCCCCCTCGCCACCTGCAGTGAGGGGCATCCCAGGGGCTTTTGCTGCTCCTCCGTCCCCGGAGTCGGCCGCACAGACAGCCGAGGCACTCACCACCGCCGGCGGGGGAGCGCCCTGACTGGAGGCGACCATGTTCCAGACTCGGAATAGATCCTGGTAAAAGACAGGCAACTCCCTCAGAGAGGCGCAGCTAACGGACTCCGCCGGGAGCTGCGTGTCATCTTGAAGGCAGTGACACTGGCGGACAAAAATACGTCGCCAGCACACACCATCTAGGAGGACGCTCGACGTACAGGTATCTCTGCAGGGTCCGAAGGCGGAGAGTCGCAGCCTGGGTGCAGACGCACACCAGCAACTGGCCGCCCTCCTCAATCGGGAGACTCAGGACCGCGGCAGAGACCCAGTGTTTCCTCTTGCCCCAGAAGAAATCGACGAGTTTCTTCTGGATCTTGGTGGCGAAGGCAGGGGGCGGGGCCAAAGTGACCAACCGGTACCACAGCATGGAGGCCACCAGTTGGTTTATGACCAGCGCTCGGCCCCTGTAGGAAAGCACTCGGAGCAGTCCTGTCCCGCGGCCCAGCCGAGTGGTGACTTTCACCTCCAACTCCTGCCAGTTTGCCGGCCAGACTTGCTCATCGGGGCTAAAGTGGACTCCCAGATAGAGGAGGTGCGTGGTGCTCGCCTCAAAAGGCGTCAACTCCTCGGGCAGGGAGTCCACCCGCCACTGACCCACCAGGAGTCCGGAACATTTCTCCCAATTGATCCTTGCGGAGGACGCGGCAGAAAAGGTCTGCTGGCAGTCGCACATCCTCCGCAAGTCAATGGGATCTGTGCCCGCGAGGAGCACGTCGTCGGCATAAGCCGAGAGGACGACCCGCATGGCCGGCTCGCGCAGAGCCAATCCCGTCAACCTCCTGCGAAGCAGGCACAGGAAGGGCTCCACGCAGATGGTGTACAATCGGCTGGACATGGGGCATCCCTGACGCACTCCTCTCCCAAAGCGAAGGGGCGCCGTCAAGGACCCGTTAACTTTGACTGGACACTCTGCGGCGGCGTATAAAAGTCGGACCCGGGTCATGAAAATGTGGCCCGAGTCCAAAAGCGCGCAGAGTCCCGAAAAGGTAATCGTGATCCACCCTGTCGAACGCCTTCTCCTGATCAAGGGAGAGAAAGGCGACCGACTGACCAGTCCTCTGGGAAAGATGGATCAGGTCCCGGACCAGGTGGATGTTGTCCTGGATGGACCGGCCCGGGACCGTGTAGGACTGGTCGGGGTGGATCATGTGGGCCAGCACGGAGCCCAGGCGGGTAGACAAAGCCTGGGCAAAGATCTTATAATCCGTGCTGAGGAGGGAGACCGGACGCCAGTTTTTAAGCAGGCGGAGATCGCCCCTCTTCGGCAGCAGGATGATGACCGCCCTGCGCCACGAGAGGGGCATCTCCCTGGTCACCAGGCTTTCCCCCAGGACCCGCACGTAATCGTCCCGCAGGACATCCCAGAACGCCCTGTGGAACTCCACGATCAGCCCGTCCAGCCCTGGGGATTTGCCCCTCGAGAGCTGGTGGAGGATGCCGGTCAGCTCCGCCAACGTGAGCGGAGCCTCCAATCCTTCGACGACCTCCGGGCTGACCTGCGGCAGGTCCTCCCACAAAACTCTGCGCGTGTCCTCGCTGGACGGATCCGGAGAGAACAACGCACTGTGTACGGACCAGGAGGCCCATTCCCTCCGGATCCGTGATGGAGGATCCGTCATCAGCCAGCAGCTCGACGAGCTGCTTACGGATCACCCGCCATTTTTCCAGCGAGTAGAGGAAGGGTGAGGCAAGGTCCAAATCTTCCAGGATCTGGATCCGCGACCTCACGTATGCGCCTCGGGACCCTATGAGCTGCAGGTCCCTCAGCGCGCCCTTCTTCTCTTTGTACGCCTGCCACAGGGCCGAGTCCACGACGGCATGACCAAGGCGGGACTCCAAGTCGAGCACCTCCCTCTCAAGGCGCCCGATCACGGCCTCCCGTCTCTTGGTCGACCCCTTCGCGTACTCCTGACAGAAGACGTGGATGTGAGTCTTGCCCACATCCCACCATAGCCTCAAGGAGGGGAAGCCCCCCTGTTTCCTTCTCCAGTCGGCCCAGAATCGACAGAACGAGTCCCTAAATCGCTCGTCCTCCAGCAGCCGGTTGTTAAAGTGCCAATACGGGGACCCCACCTGCGTGCGGAGCGGAGTGAACTCCGCCCACACCAGGCGGTGGTCCGAGCACGGCACCAGCCGCTTGGAGGCCGCCAAGACGCGGGAGACGTACGCTTGTGAAAAGTAGAGGCGGTCGATTCGGGACCCTCCTCCTCCAGACCTCCACGTGAAGGCGCTGGAGTCGGGATGGAGATTCCGCCAAACGTCCACCAAGTTAAGGGAGCTGATCAGTCTTCTCAACTTCTCCACCGACGCTTGGCCGTGCATGGGAACCGGAACGATCCCCCACCTCGAGGGTGCAGTTAAAATCCCCCCCCGAGGATGATGCACTCGCCGCTATCGATGGAGCTCAAGTGAGCGGACACTTCTTCAAAGAAGCGCGCTTGCAACGCGCCGGGCCTGGGCGCGTACACGTTCACAAAGTGGAGCGGCACGCTACCCAGGCGAACGGCGAGGTGGAGCAAGCAGCCCGGAACTAGCTCCTTGACCCCCAAGATCTCCAGCTGAAAAGTCGGGGCCAACAAGATAGACACCCCACTAGAAATAGGGGTGAGGTGACTCATGTGGACCCCACCCTGCCACTCCAGGAGCCAGGTGGCTTCGTCTCCCGGAATGGTGTGGGTTTCCTGCAGAAAGCTCACCGCGTATCTCCCTTCTCTAAGGACTGAGAGATTGTGAAATCTGCGGTGAGACCCCCTGCTGCCGTTGATGTTGAGGCTGGCTATGGTTATCTTCATGTCAAAGGTACTTAAAACCCGTCACCAACACCTCACTGTGAGGAGGGAGCGGAAGTGCACCTGGCCTTCCACTCCCCCAGCAACCCATTGAGGAACACATTAAAACGGCGCCTCTCAACCAGTTTCACGCCCGTGCCCTTGCCTGCTTTCTTGAGGGCGGCACGGACGGACTGAATGTTTAGCGCCAGACTCGACCAACGGTCGAGGGCCAGCTGAACTTTATCACGGTAACCCCTGCAAGCCGCGAGGAAAGCCCGGAGTTCCGCCGTGGAGATGAGAGGAGACTCGGTGGGAGGCACGAGGGACTCCACCACCTCACTGGTGATGGAATCAAGATCGTCCTCCGTGCCCCACAGTGAGTCCCCATCCTCCTCCGGGTCGTCACCAGTGGCCGACAGACCCACCACACACTGTGGGGCGGACGTCCCGGCCGCACCAGCTGGTCCCGCCTCCGTCACGATCACACCCCCAAGATCGATGGCGGAGGAGTCCTCTCTGGGTTCTAGGATGGACCTGGAGCCTGTGGGTACCAGCGGTCCAGGACCCCCCTCCACCACCGTCCCCAGGCCAATGAGCGGTCCAGGGGAGACGGAAGTTCCCGACTCCGGAAATCCAACCGGAGCCGAGACCGGAGGCGGAGAGAGGAGGCCATCTCCCGCTCCGCCAGCTCCCACAGGCCCAGCAGATGGGGCAGTATTCTCAGTTATAACCGGGTCGGGTGTCTCCTGGTCAGTGGAGGACTCCAGCAGGGAGGGCTGACCCTTTGGGGCCTTGCCCTCCCCTCCACTCAGGGCACCCGACCCAGTGGCAGTGGCAGAATGGGCGGCATCCCCAGGATCCCCCATCACAAGCAGGGCCCCACTGACGCCTTCAGGAGGGGCCTCATGTACAGGGGCCTTCCGCTCCCCTCCATCCTGAGGGGTAGGGAGCTCCTGCCCAGACTTTGTAGCCTTGATGTTGGTGGTGGTGAAACGGGAGACGGCTCCCCTCCAACAGATGGGCTTGCACCTCAAGGCCCTGAGTTACTTCTGTGGAGGGGTGCCTTCTCCTCTTTTTCCCAGTTGGGTACGGAGGCTCAGAGACCTCCATGTCATCGGAGGCCTCCGCACACTCTTTTTTTTAGTCACCCTGGGCCTGAGCCCAGCGCTGGGGCAAGTGGGCTCCCCGAGATCGGGCCTTGGGCTGAGCTCAGGCTCGGGTTGTGTCAATGCGTCCAGGGGATGTGTCTCTTGACGTTTATCTTTCCTCCGCGCCTTCCTTCCACCTGGACGAGCACTCCCTACCCCGCCGGAGGCCGTGAAGATCACAGCCTCTGGAACCGACTGAACGGTGTCTGGTGGAGGTGTAGGGGGGGTGGGAGGAGGTGCAGCGGCGCCACCCTGGGTTGCCAAGGTGGAGTTGGCAGCCAGGAGGTTGGGGCAGTTCTTACGAACATGCCCCACCCCCTTGCAGACATGGCACCATGCCCCGTCCAAGGTCCAGAAGACGCGGTAGGCCGTCCCCTGGAATTCTACATTGAAATGGCCCTCCAAGACTTCCTCCCGCACCAGCTGCATAAATAATTGGCGGCGGAAGGAGTAGACACGTCGGAGGCTGTTCTCCCGAAGACCGAGCGGGACTGGAGTGATCCCTGACCTCACCTCCCCCAGATGGTGCAGGTGGGCGAAGAGGAGCTCATCAGGAATGAAGGGCGGGACGTTTGACAACATTATCCACTGCGCAGTGGCCCCCAGAGGGTCCACTGGCAGGAAAGTCCCACCCACTGTGAGCCCTGTACTTAGGGCGAGGGACAGGAAGAACACAGCCTTCCCATACATCTTTGAGGCTGCCATAATGGCCGAGGTGCCGACAATCTCGGCCATTGCCTTAACGCAAGACTCAGTAGTCATGGTAGGGTGGGTGTAACTCTTCACCCCATGCTTTGTTGTCAAAATTCTAAATGGTGACGGGGCCACAGGAGCAGCTGCTGCAGCATAGGAAGGCCCCGCCACTGAACAGGACTGTGAAGCCATGGGGTAGAAGAGTCACACCAACCGTTAAGAGAAAAAAAAATTGAAATCGAGATAAAGGAATAACAAATAACGAATTATCCCAAAAAGCAAAAAGCACAGACTGGAGAGTATGGCTAGGGAGAGAGGCTGAACGAGAGGAGGGTCAGGAGGAATCAGTCTCTTTCCCGGTGTTAATGCAGGCAGTCCTTTTGCTGGTCTTCCAGTTGGTGGTGGGAGGGGGTGCGATGTCTTTACCTGGGACAGCTGTAGCTGCCTAGACACACTCAGCTTCCGATGTGGTTTACACAGTTCAGAGAAAATCTCTTCACCTGGGCAGCTCCAGCTATCCCAGGCTAGCTTGGTGGGGTGGGGAGGGAGGTCCTATTCAATGCAGTTAAAACACAGGAGCTCCCTGTTCAAACAAACAACCCCACCCAAGGTCTTCCGGTCTCTTCCTTTCCCCCTCCCCACAACAATCAATGAAAGGGCTACAAAACCCAAACTCACAAGAGCTGTCAGTTCTTCTAGCCTCCTGCTTTCTTCCTACAAAATGACAGATGGAAATCCTTAGTTTCAGTTTCAGTCTCTCCCTGTTGCAGCAGTCACACAGCTCACAGCTTCCAGCCTCTGCACACAGCAACAGTCAGCTGCACCTCGTTGATGGAATCAGCACCTCCAATTAGCCAGCAGCCAACCCCAGTGCTGTACCTGTCCTGGGAGTGTTTGATGGGGGATAGTGTAGAGGGAGCTTTACTCTGTATCTAACCCCGTTTTTTTTCCCATCGTGTGTACCATGTGAGACATGTGGTTTACTAAATCCAGTCACCTGAGGGGTCCAACAACGCAGTCACACCAGGGAGAAACCACACTGAGGGGTCACAATACTAATCCGTGCTGTACCTGTCCTGGGAGTGTTTGATGGGGACAGTGTAGAGGGAGCTTTATTCTGTATCTAACCCCGTTTTTTTTTTTTTCTTTTTTTTTTCAAAACCCCCTCATGATTTTGAACGCCTCGATTAAATCTCCCCCTTAACCTTCTCTGCTCTTGACCATTGTAACAGGATAATGTCCCTTGTAAACCCATTCCCCAAGCTTCTGGCCATATGCCCAAATAGTTCTTTATGTCTTAATGTTGTACCTGTCCTGGGAGTATTTGATAGGGACAGTGTAGAGGGAGCTTTACTCTGTATCTAACCCCCGTTTTTTTTTTTACAGTGTGGAGGGAGCTTTACTCTGTATCGAACCCTGTTTTTTTTTCTCTTTTTTTTTGTAGAGGGAGCTTTACTCTGTATCTGACCCCATTTTTCTTGTTTTTTTCTTCAGTGCAGAGGGAGCTTTACTCTGAATCTAACCCCCGTTTTTTTTTGTAGAGGGAGCTTTACTCTGTATCTAACCCCGTGGTGTACCTGTCCTGGGAGTGTTTGATGGGACAGTGTAGAGGGAGCTTTATTCTGTATCTAACCCCGTTTTTTTTTCTTGATGGGGACAGTGTAGAGGGAGCTTTATTCTGTATCTAACCCCGTTTTTTTTTTCTTGATGGGGACAGTGTAGAGGGAGCTTTATTCTGTATCTAACCCCGTTTTTTTTTCTTGATGGGGACAGTGTAGAGGGAGCTTTACTCTGTATCTAACCCCGTTTTTTTTTCTTGATGGGGACAGTGTAGAGGGAGCTTTACTCTGTATCTAACCCCGTTTTTTTTTCTTGATGGGGACAGTGTAGAGGGAGCTTTACTCTGTATCTAACCCCGTGCTGTACCTTACCTGGCAGTGTTTGATGGTCACAGCCTCTAAGTACATTGTGACAGCTGACATAGCAGAACTGAGTGGGAAATGTTGACATAGGAAGTTACAATAGTAAACGTGACACAAGAAGCGTGACCACAAATTGTGACAATGCGAAGTTGGTGGACAGGAAGCAGCCAGTTTCTCAAAACATGTCACTGAAGCCATTCCCCAAAACCAATTTCCACTTTTGCTGTTCGATTTGTAATTTTACCAGACTTTTTTTTCCCCCTGTATCTTGCTGAGTCAAAGGACGATTGTCCAGATCAAACCTCTCAGCACAACCCCAAAGGTTTCAACTGGCATTCATTCGGCCCCAGGCAGATCCCAGGTTGAAACTCCTGGCCTGTGTTAAGCTGATTTGAGGGTTCAGCATGCCTGGGCTAAGGGAGCAGGGAAGGTGTTGGGACTTTGGACGAGATGGAGCTGGGCAGTGGCGCCCCTGTGGTGGAATAGCTGGATGCCACTCGGATGAAACACCAGTGGGGGAGAAACACGGACTCTGGTGAGAAGGCAGCACCTTCAGGAGAGGACTTTCATGTGGAACCGATTTATTAACGACAGCCCTTGCCAACAAACTGTAAAATTGCACTCGGGACTGAGTAAAATAAAAATACCGTGCGTTTTAAAGGTATCTTTTGTGCCGGCTAATGCTACGCACTCACCTGACTTGTGACTCCACCTCCATTTGCACAATCCGACCCCCTTCTAGACAGAAGACCCAGAGGCAGGGGCAGTGCCACACGGAGACGCTTTGCAAGTTACCATTTCAAACTAGAGGCGGGACGGTCGGGAACCAAGAGGGACACAGATTGAAGATAATTGGTAAAAGAACCGGGGGGTGGGAAATGAGGCGAATTTTCAGTGAGTTGTTGTGATCTGGAACGTGCTGCCTGAAAGGCTAGAGAATTCTTTTGGCTAATCGAATTGTGAGATGATGACTAGTTTGCCAGGCAGTAGAATCACCATGAGATTCGTGGTTCAGAAACACGACCCACCAATTTTTTTAATTAATATAAACTGGCACCTCATCTCGTTGCATACAGGAAGTCAAAACCAAGTGGGTTTAAGATAATGGAACCAGGACGTACATAACTCTGTCCCCCACTGTAAAGTCACACATTCTGCCCTTTTCATATTTCCACTAAAAATGTTCTGCCATTTGTGACAAAATTATCCCTGTAAACACATCACGCTGTAATTGCACCGTCCTGGCAGTGACTTTCTTTTTTATTCATTCATGGGATGTGGGCGTCACTGGCCAGGCCAGCATTTATTGCCCATCCCTAATTGCCCTTGAGAAGGTGGTGGTGAGCTGCCTTCTTGAACCGCTGCGGTCCATGTGGGGTAGGTAGACCCACAGTGCTGTTAGGAAGGGAGTTCCAGGATTTTGACCCAGCGACACTGAAGGAACGGTGATATAGTTCCAAGTCAGGATGGTGTGTGACTTGGAGGGGAACTTGCAGGTGGTGGTGTTCCCATGCATCTGCTGCCCTTGTACTTCTAGGTGGTAGAGGTCGCGGGTTTGGAAGGTGCTGTCAAAGGAGCCTTGGTGAGTTGCTGCAGTGCATCTTGTAGATGGTACACACTGCTGCCACTGTGCGTCGGTGGTGGAGGGAGTGAATGTTTGTCGATGGGGTGCCAATCAAGTGAGCTGCTTAGTCCTGGATGGTGTTGAGCTTCTTGAGTGTTGTTGGAGCTGCACCCATCCAGGCAAGTGGAGAGTATTCCATCACACTCCTGACTTGTGCCTTGTAGATGGTGGACAGGCAGTGGGGAGTCAGGAGGTGAGTTACTCACCGCAGGATTCCTAGCCCCTGACCTGCTCTTGTAGCCACAGTATTTATATGGCTACTCCAGTTCAGTTTCTGGTCAATGGTAACCCCCCAGGATGTTGATAGTGGGGTATTCAGCGATGGTAATGCCGCTGAATGTCAAGGGGCGATGGTTAGATTCTCTCTGGTTGGAGATGGTCATTGCCTGGCACTTGTGTAGCGCGAATGTTACTTGCCACTTATCAGCCTAAGCCTGGATATTGTCCAGGTCTTGCTGCATTTCTACACGGACTGCTTCAGTATCTGAGGAGTTGTGAATGGTGCTGAACATTGTGCAATCATCAGCGAACATCCCCACTTATGACTTTCTGATTGAACGAAAGTCATTGATGAAGCAGCTGAAGATGGTTGGGCCTAGGACACTACCCTGAGGAACTCCTGCAGTGATGTCCTGGAGCTCAGATGAATGACCTCCAACAACCACAACCATGTTCCTTTGCGCTAGGTATGACTCCAGCCAGCGGAGGGTTTTCCCCGATTCCCATTGACCTCAGTTTTGCTGGGGGCTCCTTGATGCCATACTCGGTCAAATGCTGCCCTGGTGTCAAGGGCAGTCACTCTCACCTCACCTCTTGAGTTCAGCTCTCTTGTCCACGTTGCACTGCAGGGTCTTAATGGGTGCCCTCACAGGCGTGACATGTTTACATTACTGGTTCACATTTATAAACATGATCACAGGAATTTCAAATGGAGAAAGTTGGCAGGAAGTGAGTGCGTGATCAGATCCAAGATGTTTTAATATATAACAAACCGAGCGAGGTTAAAATGTACCCATTTGACCCAGAGAGAGAGAAAACAGAAACAATTCATGAGGAACACAATTTCTTTCCTCCGATGTACAGCTTTACTGGACTAGTCCTGTGACTGAATTTAATTTAACGTCTGTTTATTTTACAGATGGCTGGTGCGGAGATATATATATATATATATATATATTAAAAGATTTTTTTTTTTCCATTTTGCGTTTTTTTTTCTCCAAATGTAGATTTCTGCAGCCCAGAAAATTGTCCACCGTCACTTTAAAACACAAAAGGGGGGGGGGGGGGGGAGGGAGGGAGGTTCATTTCCACTGTTCCGAAGGGGGTTTGTCCAACCACTTCCAGCCTCCGTTAGGGCAGTCCTGTCTGCCCGTGCCGCTGGTATTCCCGGCATTCGAGGATGGTGATACCTGGGTGTTGTGGTACTTGCGCATGTGACGGTACAGGTCCCCTGACTGGGAGTAGCGGCGCAGGCAGAAACGGCAGCTGTGGGGCCGCTCCCGGGTGTGCACCAACGCGTGGCGCTTGAGGCTGTAGGTGCAGGAGAATGTTTTGCCGCAGGCGACGCAGGTGGGCAGGTCATCCTCGGAGCCGGGCGGCGGGGGCAGGTCCTGGAAGTAGAGCTTGGCAGAGAGGGCGACGGCGTTGGAGCCGGTCAGCTCGGGGTACGGCTTGCCCTCGGGCACGGGCAGGCCTGCGCCGTACAGGCCATGCCCCGGATAGGCGTCGTCCTCCGAGGGCATCTCGTCTTCGTCGGAGATGACGATGTGGCCGGCCTGCTGGAGCTCGAGGGGCTGGCAGCCGGGAGTCTGGAAGACGTCCTCCAGCCGGGGGCAGGCGCCCGGGAGGGGCTCCTCGGCAAGGTCCTCGCCGTCGTCCGAGAACAGGTCGTCCTCCACCTTGACCGTGATCAGGTCTCCCTCCTCCCCCTCCTCCTCGGGGGCCTGGGGGAAGCCCCCCTGCCCGCGCCTGTCTGCCGAAGCGTCCGACTCCCCCTGCCAAGGGGCGGGGCCCTCCAGCGAGCGGGCGGCCCCGTGGACGGCAGACTCGGTGGAGGAGGACGGGCTGGCCAGGACGTTCTCCAGCTTGGTCGAGTAGGCCTCCGTCTCCATCCCAGGCTGCGTGGTGTCGGCGGCGTCAGAAGGCCACTGCCCCAAGTCCCTGTTGACCCCGGGCGGGTTCAGCTGGGGTGCCAGCTGCAGCATGGGGGTGCCCTGCTCCACACGGCCAGAGGCGTAGGGTGGATCTGGAGCGGGGACGTGAGCCGGGATGACCCCCTTGTAGTCCCCGGTCAGGCCCGAGGTGCCGGGGCCCCCCAGCACGTCGTCCTCCTTCCTGGTGCTGTCGGCCTCGGCCAGGGCCCGAGCCTTCAGCCTGCTCTTGCAGACCTTGACGATGTCGTTCATGTGCAGGAAGCTGGCGGCTGCCAGCACGTCTTCAGTGGGCGCGCCGCAGAACCGCAGGCGCCCCTCGTACATGAACTCTAGCAGCAGCGAGAAGGCGGGCGCCGTGACGATTTCATCGTCCAGCCCCACCACGTCCCGCTTGCCCGGCTCCTCTTTGTAAAACATGTGGAAGTAGGTGCTGAAAGAGGCCAGCACGGCGCGGTGCGCCTGGAACTGCACTGCTCCCACCAGCACCGTGCAGTCGCACAGGAAGCCTTGGTGCCTCTGGTCCCGCAGGCTCTGCAGCAGCAGACGACTGTGGTCAGGGAACTCCATAAGTGCCTCGGCGAGCTAGCGATTCTCTCAGTTCCACACACAGCTCCAGGCCTCACTCATCCTAGATCAGAGAGAGAGAGGGGAACGATCGTTAGCTTGACAAAGCGACAAACGTCACCTCAAATTTTTATCAAAGCAACAATTCTGGCCCGACTGCTCTCCGCCAGCATCTATGCCCCGCCTGAACCTCCTCCTACCCTACCTAGAGACAGACTTGCATTTATATAGTACCTTTCACAACCTCAAGATGTCCCGAAGCACTTGCACAGCTCATGAAGTATTTGTCTGAAGTGTAACATTGGAAACGCGGCAGCCATTTTGAGCACAGCAAGACCCCACAAACAGCAACCTGATAGTGACCCAGATAATCTCCCCAGGACACCGGGGAGAACTGCACCTCCCGCACCCCCCCCCGCCCTTCTTCCAATAGCGGCCGTGGGATCTTTAACGCTTATCCGAGGGGGCAGACGGGGGCCCCCGGTTTTACATCTCGTCTGAGAGACAGCACCTCTGACAATGCAGCACTCCCTCGGTACTGGCACTGAGGGCGTCGGCCTGGATCTTTGTGATCAAGTCGCTGGAGTCGGAGTCGGACTCGAACCTTCTGACTCAGAGGCCGGAGAGCTACCCACTGAGCACCCCAGATCAGAAAGGGGAAATAGGCCATTGAGCCCCGCAAGCCTACCCCACCATTCAATTACATCATGGCTGATCTGAATCTTAGCTCCATCTACCAGCCTTGGTTCTGAATGTCAACACTTTTGCCGATCAAAAATCTACTCATCCCGGTTTGAAAATTTCCAATTGACCCCCAGCTTCAGCAGCTTTTTTGCGAGGAGAGAGTTCCCGATTTCCACTTCCCTTTGTGTGAAGAAGTGCTTCCTGACATCACCCCTGAACGGCCCGGGCTCTACGTTTAAGGTTCTGCCCCCTTGTTCTGGACTCCACCCAACAGAGGAAATAGTTTCTCTCTATCGACCCGATCAAATCCTTTAATCATCTTAAACCCCTCGATTAGAATCACCCCTTAATCTTCTACACTCGAGGGAATACAAGACCAGTCTGTACAACCTGTCCTCGTAATTTAACCCTTTCAGTCCCGGTATCATTCTGGTGTTTATACTGCATACGAGCCCCCTCCTAGCTTACTCCATCTCCCCCCATCACCACCTCCTTCTATTCCTTTCTCCCTCATGTGTTTATCCAGCTTCCCCTTAAATGTATCGATATTATTCACCTCAACCACTCCCTGTGGTAGCGAGTTCCACATTCTCCCCACTCTCTGGGGGAAGACGTTTCTCCTGAATTCCCGATTGGATTTATTATTGACTATCTCATATTGATGTCCCCCAGCCCCCACTCCTGGTTTTGGACCCTCCACCCCCTGCCACAAGTGCAAATGTTTCTTTTTCAACTACATATCCAATTCCCCTTTTGAAAGTTACTATTGAATCTGCTTCCACTGCCCTTTCAGGCAGCGCGTTCCAGATCACAACAACTCACTGTGTACATTTTTCCCTCACGTTGCCCCCTGTTCCTTTTCCAATTATCTTAAATCTGTGTCCCTCTGGTCACTGACCGTGAAAACACTTTCTCCTTATTTACTCTATTAAAACCCCTTCATGACGCTGAACACCTCTATTAAATCTCCCCTTCAAGGAGAACAATCTCATCTTCTCTGGTCTCTCTGTGTAACTGAATCCCTCATCCCTGGGACCATTCCAGTAAATCTCCTCTGCACCCTCTCTGAGGCCTTGACATCCTTCTGAAAGTGCGGCGGCCCAGAATTGGACACAATTCTCCAGCTGGGGGCTAACCAGTCTTTTATAAATGTTTAGTAGCCAAGGATCCCATTTTTTTTTTTTTAAAAACAGCCTTCTTGTCCTACCACCTTCAAACATTTGTGTACATACACCTCGAATCTTGTTAGGCAAGGGAATCAAAGGTTATCGGGGGTAGACGGGAGTGTGGAATTCGAGGCACAAACAGATCAGCCATGATTTTATTGAATGGCGGAACTGGCTTGAGGGGCCGAATGGCCGACTTCTGCTCCTAGTTCGTATGTTCGTACTCCCAAGGTATCTCGGTTCCCGTACCTCCTTTAAAACTGTACCATTTAGTTTATCTCGCCTCTCATTCTCCCTACCAAAATGTATCGCTTTGCACTTTCATGCGTCTGGCCATTTTTCTATGAGTGAAAAAAATCTACGTCTACCCCATCGAACCCCTTCATAATTTTAAAGGCCTGTGTCAGGTCACCTCGTCGTCTTTTCCAGGCTTTTCTAATAGTTATGCCTTGCAATTTTTTTCTGCATCGTCTATATCATTATTATAATAGAGACTGGGACTGTGCACAGTTAATACAGCACCTTTGCCCACAATAACATGTCCCCAAGGCACTTCACAAGATTATCAGACAAAATTTAACACCGAGCCACAGAAGGTGACCCAGCAGTTGGTCAAAGAGGCAGGTCTTAAGGAGCACCTTAAAGGAGGAGAGAAAGACAGAGAGGTTTAGGGAGGGAATTCCAGAGCTTAGGGCCCCCCAGGGCAGCTGAAGGCACGGCCGCCAATGGTGGAGCGATGGGAATCGGGGGATGGACAAGAGGCCGGAATTGGAGGAGCGCAGAGATCCTCGGAGGGTTGTGGGGGCTGGAGGAGGTGACAGAGATAGGGAGGGGGGCGAGGACGTTGAGGGATTTGAAAACAAGGATGGGAATTTTTAAATGGAGGCGTTGCTGTAGATGACGGGTAAGGCGACCTCCATTGGGTACTCCCCCTGGTTGAATGGTTATCCCATTGGAAGGCCATGTTGGAACCGATGCCCCATTTAAGCAGTCGCCCCATGAGAGGAGCTGATTGGACAGTTGCCCATGAGAGGAGCTGATTGGACAGTCTGTTTGTACGGTCGCCCCCATGAGAGGAGTTGATTGGACAGTTGCCCCACGGGAGGAGCTGATTGGACAGTCTGGTTGGACGGTCGCCCCCATGAGAGGAGTTGATTGGACAGTTGCCCCATGGGAGGAGCTTATTGGACAGTTGCCCCCTGAGAAGAGCTGATTGGACAGTAGGCACAGGAAGGAGCTGATTGGACAGTTGACCTACCCCAACCCTTCCTGCCCTTCCCCCATTGGCTACTCAACATCAGAAGGCAAGACCCACCCACAGTCCTCGCCGATTGGACGCACGCTCTAGTCCAGCCCGCCAATGGGCGCCGTCCAGGGGCCAAGGCCGCCGCTGCTGATTGGTCGGCCTGGCTGTCGATCAGGGTCGGTCCCGCTCTCCGATTGGCTGCCGTTCACAAACGCTGCCGGGGTAACAAAAAAAATACCGAAGGGAGGGGGGGGGTAACTGCGAGTAGGCGGTCCCCTCCTCCCGTCCCGGCCGGTCGGTCCGGTCCCGCTCCCAGCCCCGAGCTACGGACCCCGGGCCGCTTCCCCGAGGAAAAAGCCTTCCAAACGCGGCGGCTTTGGTTTCTCCCCCCCGCTCGAGCCGCCGGACCAAAAGCGCAGGCGCAGACTCCTCCCCCCGGCCGGAAGTGGCCCGGCTCTCGCGAGATCCCGTTGCCTTCGCCATGGCAACGCCAACGAGGCGGCGACGGCGCGCAGGAGGGAACCCCCACCTGCCACGGCCAGGCTGTCTACAGCGCCACCTGGCGGCTGGGAGGACTCCTCCACTTCTTAAACCTTCCCTTAAAGAGATAGAACTTGCACTCAAACGAGTGAAACGGCCCCCAGGAGTGAGCAGATAAAATATATCATCATCCAGCCAATAATGAGAGATATTTAAGCAGGGTTACCAAAAATTACTTTTCATTTCTATAGCGCCTTTCACCAACTCACAGCCAATGACGTACTTTTGAAGTGTCGTCACTGTTGTGCTGTAGGCAACGCACCAGCCAAATTGCGCACAGCAAGCTCCCGCAAACAGCAATGTGATAATGACCCCGATAATATGTCCTTTTTTTTTTAGTGATGTTGGTTGAGGGATAAATATCAGTCCCAGGACGCTTAAGGTGCATCTTAAAGCAGAGTGAGAGAGAGAGGGGCGGAGAGGTTTCGGGAGGGAATTCCAGAGCTTAGGGCCCAGTTTGCTGCAGGCAAGGCCGCCAATGACAGGGTCAAGGGAGCAGGGGATGCACCAAGAGGGCAGAAGCAGGGTTTGTGGTGGAGGGGGTGTGGTTTGGAGGTTTGTGCGGCTGGGGGAGGTTGCGGAGGTAGGGGTGAAGAAGAGAATTTTGGTTTATTGGTCGCCTGACAATGCAGGTTGCAGTCCAGTGATCCCGACCCTCTTCCTGAAAGACGTTTTCGGTGGTTTTGTCACCTCCCCAACAACAGCCAGAAAGTCTGCCAACACCCAGCATGCAGTGACTCACATCAGGAATGCAAATCTGAGCAAAGTACCAGAGGCAACACAGTAACCAGCATAAACTAGCCTGGCCCACTACTCCAGCATCAGCCAGTCAGTTAGTCTTGCTTATAAAGAATGGGAACGGAGATTGAATTGAATGGCCCTGGACTGTGGATTGTTGCTGTTAGATAATTTCTTATATAGGACTAGAATACAAGGGGGTAGAAGTCATGCTTCAGCTATACAAAGCCCTGGTTAGACCACACCTGGAGTTACTGGGAGCAGTTCAGGGCCCCACACCTTAGTAAGGATATACTGGCCTTGGAGGGAGTGCAGAGTAGATTTACCAGAATGATACCTGGACACCGAGGGTTAAATTATGAGGAGTGATTACACAAACTAGGATTATATTCCCTGAAATTTAGAAGGTTAAGGGATGATTTGAGCAAAGTTTTCCAGATATTAAGGGGAACTGATAGGGTCGATAGAGAGAAACGATTTCCGCTGGTTGGGGAGTCCGGGACGAGGGGGCAGAGTCTAAAAATGAGAGCCAGACCTTTCAGGAGTGAAATGAGGAAACACTTCCACACACAAAGGGTGGGAGAAGTTTGGAACTCTCTTCCACAAACGGCAATCGATGCTGGATCAATTGTTAATGTTAAATCGGAGACGGTTAGATTGTTGTTAACCAAAGGTATTAAGGGATGTGGGGCAAAACTCCACTATATGGAGTTAGATCACAGATCAGCCATGATCTCATTGAATGGCGGGACAGGCTCAAGGGGCTGAATGGCCTCCTCCTGTTCCTGTGTTGCCCACGAGGTGGTGTGTGCTTCCATCCCACACAGTCGCAGCGCCCCTCACACTGACTCTCTCAAAACGGGGGAGGGGAACAGTGTGTCTGGGACAGGGAGACTGTTGGATGCAGAGTTGAGTCCAGCGAACATCCCTGCAATTCGCACTCATCTCTGAAGCAGAATAAATGAGATCAGGCAAAGTTCAGTTTTAGAATGATAGTGCGGGGGGAATGGAGCAGCCAACGAGAGGGACAGCACGGGGGTTAGATACAGAGTAAAGCTCCCTCTACACTGTCCCCATCAGAGTTGGGGAGGGGGGAGGTTCGGTCAGTGAGGTTGGAACCTGTGGGGTGGAAATTTAGGAAAACTTTGGGACGTTTGTCAGTGAAGTGAATGAGGCTGGGACTGTCTTGTGGAGTTTGCATTGCCACTGGAGGGCAGCCCTCATATAGCCTGTGCAAAACCTGAAAGTAAAAACCCCGCTCTAACTGACAACTGTTTGAATTCAAACTGTTTGCAGTGCAGACGGCTGACATTTTAGGAGGTGGAAAAGTTTCTTATTAAAGGGGATTTGCGTTTCTTGCCTCAGTTTGGTAACAACAACAAAAAAAACCAGGGGCAACATCTTCTGGAAGGAGAAAGGAGCAAACCGCTTGTTTCAAAAGTTGCATTTTTTTTTTAAAAGTTCATTTTTTTTTTGTTGTCTTGCCCAAGAATTAGTCTCGGGAATCGCAATGCCAAGAAAAACCCTGGAATCTCGTAGGAGGTCAAAACGACTCAAGGATCAGGTATGGGTTTATGTTTTGCTCTGCAGAGGGAGACAGGTGCTGGTTTTATTGGAACTGAGTGTGCAAAGTGAAAGTTACTGGTGCTTTGAGCTGGATACTATATATTTGTGCAAATCGAGGCAGTGCTGGTCTACTGTTTGGTGGCATGTCATGTTTAACATCTCATTTCTACACAAACCTCTGGCATATACAACAGCTGGTGGAGTGAATGATATATTTCTATCCCATCAACCAGCAGTCTCTCTCTCTTTCTCTCTGCCTTTTGAATCTGATGTTAAAAGCTGAGATGAAATATGTGGGATGGGAAAGGGATGGAATTCCTTGAGCAATAATTACACTTCCTTGTTTGTCCTTCGTGTTAATTTCAGTAGCCAGGTCAAGGATTTGATTCACTGCAACAATTTAACTGTTAAATGAGGCGAACTTCGCATGAAGTTGTTACTCAGGAATACATCTTCTAAAGTAATTGTATCTTTCGTTGATAACAAAAAAAGCAACTGAATGCGATTGGGAAAATTCCCCCCACCCCCAACACACACACGACCTTGTATCAATTAACACGACTGCATTAAACATTTGTAAGATTAAATAATGTGTAAAAAGATAGTTTAACTCATTGCATACAAGGGATGCCAATCCCGGAAGTGGACGCAGAGTATCATCGGATTTGGCAGGTTACGTTTCTGACCACTTTTGGCGCCAAAACAATTGTATCCCTATTAAAATAAAATAGGAGATAAGACAGGGCATGGAAATTATTAAAATGTTGCATTTCAAGTGCAAAAGTCAAGGGAGAAATGGTTTGCAGATGTTACAGTAACTTTTTTTTTTTGACATTCCTTCCTTTTTTTTCTCTCTCTCTGGGATCCAGGTTCTGGAGAAGGAGCCCGAAGTGGAGGAGGAGGTCTCCCAACCCAAGGAATATCTGCTCCTGACTCCCAGGAATCCGATCCGAGGGAGCGCCAGGGGCCTGAGGAGCAGCAGGGCTGGGGGGATAGAGGAGGAGGAAGAGGAGAAGGAGGAGGAGGAGGTGGTGAGTGTAGTGTGGGGAATGTGGGGGTGGCCAGATATTCAATGCATTTCATGTCTGTTTCAGGAAAGACACAATTCCATTCAGCAGACCATTGAGATACTAATAGGGGCAGCTCCTGCTGCAGTGGGGGACAGACATGTGCAAATAGGAAGCATGCACGGTTGCACTGCTGCGGAAATTTGGCAACAGACTTTTTGCAACGTGGCCCCTTGGGGGAGGGGTGGTTGCAATTCCTGTCCCCATTGCAGAAAGGGTGGTGCGTGGAGGGGTGGGGGGGGAGATGGTTGAGAGACTGCTCTGACTGGGCTCAACTTGTTCTGGCGTTTGAGCAACCTCTTCTTCAACTCCACTCATTTCCTCCAAATTAAAGGTGTTTTCTAGCTGCACGGGTCCCAGCTATGCCTGTCTTTTTGTGGAATATGTGGTACATTTCCCGTTTCCGGTCCTGCTCAGGCCCACTCCCGCCCCGCTTTTTCTGATACTGTATCGATTCCGTTTCCTGCTGTCGTCCCGGACTGGCAAGTTTCGTCGATTTTGCTTTCAATTTCCACCCTCCTCTCACCTTCACATGGTTCCCCCTCCAACTCTTCCCTTCCCTTCCTCGACCCCGCAGCTCTCACCTCCTTCCCCCTCCATCACAAAACCCCTTGTCCTCACCTTACACCCTCCGTTTCCAATGGATCATCCTCCTCTTTCAGCATTCCCAAGGTCCCTACACATCCTGGTCCACTCCTCATTCACCCCCACCCCATCGCCTGGCAAGCGCAGGAGATAGAACAAAGAACAAAGAAAATTACAGCACAGGAACAGGCCCTTCGGCCCTCCAAGCCTACGCCGATCCAGATCCTCTATCTAAACATGACACTTATTTTCGAAGGGTCTGTATCTCTTTACTTCCTGCCCATTCATGTATCTGTCTAGATACATCTTAAAAGACGCTATCGTGCCCGCGTCTACCACCTCCGCTGGCAATGCGTTCCATGCACCCACCACCCTCTGCGTAAAGAACTTTCCACGCATATCCCCCCTAAACTTTTCCCCTTTCACTTTGAACTCATGTCCCCTTGTAATTGAAACCCCCACTCTGGGAAAAAGCTTCTTGCTATCCACCCTGTCTATACCCCTCATGATTTTGTACACCTCCAATCAGGTCC
Organism: Heterodontus francisci; assembly: GCF_036365525.1. Classification (NCBI taxonomy): domain Eukaryota; kingdom Metazoa; phylum Chordata; class Chondrichthyes; order Heterodontiformes; family Heterodontidae; genus Heterodontus; species Heterodontus francisci. Next base: position 20,003,007 of record NC_090414.1, on the reverse strand, counting down.
CCCCCCTCAACCTCCGCCTTCCTAATGAAAATAATCCTAATCTACTCAACCTCTCTTCATAGCTAGCGCCCTCCATACCAGGCAACATCCTGGTGAACCTCCTCTGCACCCTCTCCAAAGCATCGACATCCTTTTGGTAATGTGGCGACCAGAACTGCACGCAGTATTCCAAATGTGGCTGAACCAAAGTCCTATACAACTGTAACATGACCTGCCAACTCTTGTACTCAATACCCCGTCCGATGAAGGAAAGCATGCCGTATGCCTTCTTGACCACTCTATTGACCTGCGTTGCCACCTTCAGGGAACAATGGACCTGAACACCCAAATCTCTCTGCACATCAATTTTCCCCAGGACTTTCCCATTTACTGTATAGTTCATTCTTGAATTGGATCTTCCAAAATGCATCACCTCGCATTTGCCCTGATTGAACTCCATCTGCCATTTCTCTGCCCAACTCTCCAATCTATCTATATTCTGCCGTATTCTCTGACAGTCCCCTTCACTATCTGCTACTCCACCAATCTTAGTGTCGTCTGCAAACTTGCTAATCAGACCTCCTATACTTTCCTCCAAATCATTAATGTATATCACAAACAACAGTGGTCCCAGCACGGATCCCTGTGGAACACCACTGGTCACACGTCTCCATTTTGAGAAACTCCTTCCACTGCTACTCTCTGTCTCCTGTTGCCCAGCCAGTTCTTTATCCATCTAGCTAGTACACCTTGGACCCCATGCGCCTTCACTTTCTCCATCAGCCTACCATGGGGAACCTTATCAAACGCCTTACCGAAGTCCATGTATACGACATCTACAGCCCTTCCCTCATCAATCAACTTTGTCACTTCCTCAAAGAATTCTATTAAGTTGGTAAGACATGACCTTCCCTGCACAAAACCATGTTGCCTATCACTGAGAAGCCCATTTTCTTCCAAATGGGAATAGATCCTATCCCTCAGTATCTTCTCCAGCAGCTTCCCTACCACTGATGTCAGGCTCACCGGTCTATAATTACCTGGATTATCCCTGCTACCCTTCTTAAACAAGGGGACAACATTAGCAATTCTCCAGTCCTCCGGGACCTCACCCGTGTTTAAGGATGTTGCAAAGATATCTGTTAAGGCCCCAACTATTTCCTCTCTCGCTTCCCACAGTAACCTGGGATAGATCCCATCCGGACCTGGGGACTTGTCCACCTTAATGCCTTTTAGAAGACCCAACACTTCCTCCCTCCTTATGCCGACTTGACCTAGAGTAATCAAACATCTGTCCCTAACCTCAACATCCGTCATGTCCCTCTCCTCGGTGAATACCGATGCAAAGTACTCGTTTAGAATCTCACCCATTTTCTCTGACTCCACGCATAACTTTCCTCCTTTGTCCTTGAGTGGGCCAATCCTTTCTCTAGTTACCCTCTTGCTCCTTATATATGAATAAAAGGCTTTGGGATTTTCCTTAACCCTGTTTGCTAAAGATATTTCATGACCCCTTTTAGCCCTCTTAATTCCTCGTTTCAGATTGCGCCTACAATCCCGATATTCTTTCAAAGCTTCGTCTTTCTTCAGCCGCCTAGACCTTATGTATGCTTCCTTTTTCCTCTTAGCTAGTCTCACAATTTCACCTGTCATCCATGGTTCCCTAATCTTGCCATTTCTACCCCTCGTTTTCACAGGAACATGTCTCTCCTGCACGCTTATCAACCTCTCTTTAAAAGCCTCCCACATATCAAATGTGGATTTACCTTCAAACAGCTGCTCCCAATCTACATTCCCCAGCACCTGCCGAATTTTGGTATAGTTGGCCTTGCCCCAATTTAGCACTCTTCCTTTAGGACCAGCGCCAGTCCTTTCACCTCCTCCCTTCGCACCGTCCAGGGCCCCAAACACTCCTTCCAGGTGCAACAGTGATTTACGTGGCCTTCTGACAATTTACTATACTGTATTCGCCGCTCACGGTGTGTTCTGCTCTACATTGGGCAAGCCAAACATAGACTGGGTGACCACTTTGTGGAACACCTCTGTTCAGTCCACAATTGTAACTCAGTTGCCTGTCATTTTGATCCTCCATTTCCCCCCCCCCTCCCACTCTGACCTCTCTGTCCTCGGCCTCCTGCACTGCTCCAATGAAGCTTCACATCAGCTCAAGGAACAGCACCTCATCGTCCGATTGGGCACTTTACAGCCTTCCGGACTCAACATCGAGTTCAACATTTTCAGATCCGAACCACAGCTCCCATTTTTTTTCAGACAGCAGCTGTTGGTGATGATTCTGCTGTTGCTATTTACACTCCCCCAGACCCATCCTTTGTTTCTTCACTTGTCCCATTACCATCTCCTTTTTCCTCGCACCATCATCCCTTTATCTGTTTAATCCCTCCCGTCTTCCACCCGATCAACAGACCTTCCGTCTTGACCTCCCCTCCCTCGCTACCTCTGCACTTGCTTAAAACCTGTTAGATCTCGAATGTTTTCCCCGTTCTGACGGAAGGTCATCGCTGTGAAACGTTAACTCTGTTTCTCTCGCCACAGATGCTGCCAGACCTGCTGAGTATTCCCAGCATTTTCTGTTTCCTAGATGCCCAACATCCGCGGTATTTTGCTTTCATAAATAATTTACGAAATGCCTTTCTAGTCTATTGTTTTTCTCGGACTAACATTGCTAAACGGGACGATCTGATTGTTTATCAAATTACTGTTTGTGGGATCTTGCTGTGCAGACAGAGTGCGTTCTCTTTATTCCAACAATGACTACGCTTCAGAATTGGTTCATTGACTGTGAAGTGCTTTGTGCATCCTGAAAGACGCTATATAAATGCATTTTTTTTTAAAAGAGGGAATGGTTACAGGCCCTGAAATTCCGGAAGATGTCCCGGTATCTTGCTGAAGATAGGGAGGGAGAACTTGCTGCAGAATTCCCGGATTCTTATTTAGGACTGAGTTTATAAGGGGGCCAGTTTCGGGTAAAGAGACGGGGAGTGGGATGAAAAGCAGTTGGATTAATGTCTCGGGAGTCGACCCCCGATCGCAAGTGGAAGAAAGGATGGCGCAGTGGTTAGCACCGCAGCCTCACAGCTCCAGCGACCCGGGTTCGATTCTGGGTACTGCCTGTGCGGAGTTTGCAAGTTCTCCCTGTGACCGCGTAGGTTTCCTCCGGGTGCTCCGGTTTCCTCCCACAGCCAAAGACTTGCAGGTTGATAGGTAAATTGGCCATTGTAAATTGCCCCGAGTGTAGGTAGGTGGTAGGAGAATTGAGGGAAAGTGAGGACGTGAGAGGGAAAAATGGGATTAATATAGGATTAGTATAAATGGGTGGTTGAGGGTCGGCATGGACTCGGTGGGCCAAAGGGCCTGTTTCGGTGTTGTATCTCTCTATGACTCTAAACACATTACACGAGCAGACAGCAATGACAGCACTCGGAGTAGCCACAGATGAATGATAATCTTGGAATTTTAAGGAGCTCTCCGCTCAACTTGTGCAACTAGTTGCAGAGCAGGAGCCAATAAAGCCGATAGATTATTGAACTTCCCGATCTCTGTCACCTCCTCCAGCCCCCACAACCCTCCGAGATCTCCGCGCTCCTCCAATTCCGGCCTCTTGTCCATCCCCCGATTCCCATCGCTCCACCATTGGCGGCCGTGCCTTCAGCTGCCTGGGGGCCCTAAGCTCTGGAATTCCCTCCCTCAACCTCTCCCCCGCCCCAAGACGTTCCCTAAAACCGATCTCTTTGACTAAGCTTTTGGTCGCCCAATCTCTCCTTATCAGGCTTTACGTTCCTATGAAGGCTTGGGATGATTGAGGACGCTACATAA